>NC_042495.1:94042435-94070127 GCF_005508785.2 Acyrthosiphon pisum
TCATTATTTATTATTTTGAGATTGGTAACATCATAGTGAAAACATACATTTAATTCAAAACCAAGAAGTTCTAACTAAGTGAAAAAAAATATTAACAACCAAAAGGTTCTATCTGAAGAACTTTTTGGTTCTTAACGGAAATTTTTACATTTTTGTTTTTCTTACGTTACATTTTGATTTAAGAAAAATAAATTGCTAGTGTTAACTCAGAACAACTTTGTGAATTTTTAGATGTACTAATCATTAAAAATCATTCATTACGAAAAAAGATAATGCAGTTTTAAGTTGAAAATAGTTTAAAATGGCTCTCCTGAACAATTTGATATTTTGAGATAGCACCTTTTGGTTCTGAGCCCACGAAATATATTTTTATAGCGAATCGCTGAGTTTTCAATGTTTTTATTATAATCATTGTAAGGCGAAAATCGCCAATTATATTTTTATTTGTATAGTGTGTGTCAAGTTACCTTTCATACAGGCACAGGTATCAGCTGGCCAACCGAGCACCGTCATAATGGTGAGTTCTTTTTTATACTTATAATTATTATTACTACTATTATCATACTGCTGTTGACCCAAAAGGGCTGCATATTATTATAATACTTATCTATAGATTAAAGCTTAAATAGCTGTAGCTCTGGATTTGTTTTTTATTCGTTCGGCCAGAAGGCCCGTGTATTATTATCATTAATATTATAATTTGATTATTGAAATTATACACACATATTTATTATTTTGCATTATAAACCTACTGTTATAATTTTATTCTAAAATTTTAAGCCTACACGCAAACACATATATACACATATTTACACATCCACCACACACTATCATTCGATAGTTTTGTTCGGCGAACCAATCCATTTCGATCGAATTGCTAATACATGTATACACATATACACAGATCGGTCGGTGTGTGAGTGAGCGTGCGAAGTATTTTGGTCACCGTGTCGCACTATTATTGTACGTACCCGGCCCGTACACTTCGTTAGTGGTCGATTCCTTCCAAAGTTATATGCAATTTATCTTAGTTGGTAGGTACCGGAAACATGCTAAATAAAAACATTGAATATCTGATTCGGACAAAATCGTAATTTTGGCGAATTTTCTAACATATTTTGTCAGCCTTTCCCTCTCCCACTTTGATTAGTCCTCATGCCTAAGCATAGCCAATATTAAGCGAATCAATTGCTATATTTAAACCGTTACATTAACTGTCCATATTCAATTTGATTAAAATTGAACAAAAATTAAAAAAAAAAAATACAACACCAATTTAAACTATACTGATTTATTTTTATAACTATAAAAATATAGGGAAAATAAAAAAATATAAACATCGAGGAACACATAAGAAAACTTGTGTCGTTTTAACATAGATAATATATTTATGGCTGGGTACAATATTTTTCTTTCTAACTTTTTATTGTTTATTTGTATGTAATACACATGCAAATAAACAATAAAAACAAAAAATGAATAAGTTAAATTATTAACAAAATATTTATATTATTTACCCACTACTCTATACCCAAAAACATATAAGATTCCTCAATTTTCCTTGCAGAGGAAAAATATTTAGTACCATAGTACCTAATACCTATACTTATATTGTTTCACTTTTTGTTGTCATAAATACATGTTTTTATTTTGTTCGTAAACTAAATGGCTTATGAGTTTATCCGTGCATATAGAGATATTGTAAATGTTGACAATTATACATAGTGTTAAAGGTGGCATATTTTTTAAAACTATTTATACTTGTCGTGGTCAATGAGGTGAAGAAAGAATATACCTAGTACGATATTACAATCGTACCCGGTCTCTCATAGTCATCCAATAATTTTCGTAGTTTTTAGTTCTGAATGAAGCGATGAATTGGTTTTACAATGTGTTTGGTTTTGTCTTTTTAATTTTTATAATGGAAAAATATGCTCATCTTCGAGTTCTAATTTCTGGTATCAAATGTACCTAACTGAAATAGACAAACTTTTGGGAGATCAAAACAGAAAATGTCCAGTACTTTTCAAATATATGGAGGGAAAGTAGGTACCCGCGGGAGGTTCTCAAATAGGGATTTAAAGATTCACGATGAAAATTATTGTTTATAAATGGTTGTTATTGGTTTTAATAATAATTATTATTAATGATGGTGCTATTAGTCTGTTGGCGCAGTGTCACTTCTATGTATTATAGGACAGAATGTCTCGAGTTCGAATCACGGCTGTATATAGAAATGATACTAAACCCTTTCTATCTAAATCCGTGGTTCAAACCACGGTGGACCCTTTTTTTGTATTGTTTTTTTTCTTCTTTCTACTAATTACTTCTTTCTCCATACATAAGAATATTTGGTTTTTTTTCATTCATCGGATTTTAGTACGGATAGATATTTTTGACCGGCCCATAAAATAACTGAAAAAACCTCTCCCTAACAATTACATTACTTACGTCATTACCTACATTACATCACAATTGCATTTTTATTCCAATACAAATCTTCTTCAATAATTTTATACTTACTACTAACTATCAATGTTATCTTAGATAACCGTGGTTAGTGGTTACTGGTTACTATGATAGGCATAAGCAACCCAAGTTTTTGAGTGATGACTAATGGATTCTGACTAACAGTTAAACTCGGTTGGATAAGTTGGAATTTATGTGCAAATAATATGTTAGAGACGAAGTGCTTGTTAATAATTAGTCTTGTTGTTTTTGTAACTGTTGTTATTTCAGACACACGTAAACGTTTGATATTACCACAAATTTAACACCATCTCATTTAAACGAACAAATATTCTCTATAATGACGAATAATAAAATGAAATTTGAATTGTATCTTAGTAATACCACAAAAATTCTAGGAAACGTAACACTCTTAGTACCATTTGATGATTCCTTTAATGTAAGTACCTATAGTTAATATTGATATTCAATTTAAATGTAATTATTAATTATAATTATTAAATAATATGTCATTGTAAATTGTAAATTTTATATTTTACATGGTCCAAAAATTTATGTGAGGACCGTACCTACATCATACATCGAATACTAAAATATTGTGAAGTCGTGTGATATCATATTATATATACCTAGTCTATTCGGTTTTTATCAAATTAAAAAAATTGTTTTCTTTATAGTTGGAATTCGATTTCGCAATAAAATATTCTATTGGTGGTTGGAAGGAGAATGCTTATATTTATAAGTCACCCAACGCGATGATTAAAATGTTCCTTGGAGGTGCTTGGACTAAAATAATAAATGGTAATAAAATTTATATTTTAATAGTTCTTATCAATATATTCATGTTCACGATACATTTATTTATTATTATTACTCAGATATGCTATATTTTGTGTTATATAAAAATAAATAATATTCTTCCTTCTTGGGATTGTCAGCTATCAAAACCTTTCCGCCCTACATACAATTCTCCAGCCTTTTCTATCAACAGCTCTTGCATTCCAATCCAGTCTTCCCTTTAGTTCCTTCCAGTGGCGGTTTTGGGGGTGAGGCAAGTGAAGCACCGCCTCACTTATAATTTTCAGGAAAATAAAAAAAAATTTTGTTTATTTTTAATTTGTATTTATATATAGGTATTTTAGACATTAAATGCTTTAGAATTTAAGTTTAATAAACAACAATATTGAATATTTTTTTTTTGTACAGAACTTGTACAATTGTACCTACGAATGCGAGAATGGCTGCGCGTCGCTGTAACGTAACTTGTGAGCTATTATAGCAGTTTCCATTTAATATTGCGCCCGGCACCGCCACCGCTAAATCGCCGAGATCGACAGAGGCGGTAGCCGCCGTCGCCTAAGTTTGTGCATGCGAGGTGCGTCTACGCACACATAATAATATGTAATCTCGTAAAATAGTGTGAATAGCGCATGCGCAGACCGCCGCCAGAGGCGACTAAAATCTACCGCTCAACGGTTTTTTAAACGTCGGCTGCCGGGTACATAAAATTGTATGCAAAGTAATAGTGTATTTACTATTTAATATTTTCCGCCTCATGTAAAATTACATGTCAAAACCGCCACTGGTTCCTTCACGTATTTTCTTATAATATATTCCAATCTCAATGTATGTTACCCCGGTGCAGGTTTTTTGCCAACTGGATTCTCGTCCATGAACATTCTAATGAATTAATTCTGGCTTTGTAAAGCATGTACAGCCCATTGAAGTATTTGGTTTATGATTATGCTTAGTATAATATCCTTCCAGAATCTTTCCAGTTCATAATTTTTCCTTGTTCTTCACTCTGCTGTTTCTTTGCCTTTCACTGGTCCACAAATCTTCCTCGTGATTTTCTTTTCAAAAACCAGGAGTGTCCTTTTCTCAGTTATTTTTAGAGTCCAGGCCTATGTCCCATAAGTGATAAGTATTAAGATTATATATCACGATCCTAGTTTTTGTTTACAGTCCATAAAAGCATTTGTTTCCTGATACAATTCTTAACGCTATTTCTTCCACCGACCATTCCATTCCCCTTCCAACTACCCGGTTTTAACGTTATCACGTGGTTCTTGAGTTCTCGACACACCAATCGAATCATTCATGATACCCGAAAACTGATATTAGCTCGTGGAATTGACTATAGGTACTTACACTGTTTGTGTTGGAGCAAACTGATGATATGTTGGTCCCCTGTTCGCCAACTCTCTCGGGACTCGACTGACGTGCGGGCAATAGCACCGACAGGCATATCCGTCTTGTCGTCGACACCGTATGTGGCGCATGCGTTTAACATTTTTCGCTTTTTTGCAACTTAGCCTTCAAAAAGTGTGCATTTTCACTTTTCGTTAAAACGCGGAGCTTACGTCGTTATTTGCCGACCGATTTGCGTTTATATTTGCGTTGTAAGCGTTTGAAGCAACTTCAAATTCAACCACCGTGTCTGATCCGATAGGTCGTCGCCACCACGACGAGAAAAACCCCTATGAAAACCATCGCAATAAATAAAAAATAAAAAAACACCCATTAATTACTACCCACGTAGGTATAATATAGTATTTTGTTTTATATCATACGATTCATTGTCTGACGTTGATCGTTTCGCGCGTGCGCGCACATAATATATAATATGACATTTACAAATAATAATATAACATCTGCCGCGTATATTACATGTTATAATATATTATGTTTATATAGAACATCAAAAGTGCGCGTCAAGCGGATTCCATTTCTATGCTAATTCCGAAAGGCTCCATCGTCATAATCATAATAATATTATATATTACTATTATTATGTGTATGTGTATGATAATATTCTTCCGTAATGCGCTTGAAAACCGGGAATTTCGCGGGGAAAAACGTGACGTAGTTTCTCTCGTTTTATAACCGAAATTGTGTGTTCATTGTATTATAATATACCTACATACTTACAGTTCATATTATTATGATTTTGTGATAAAATATTTGAAAATTTGTTTATAATATACTTTTTTGTATTTTTAAAAACCATTGGTGCTTGAGGTATTTAATATGTGTACAAAATTTGTTAGCTTATCGTTTAAAAAAGAAAATGGTGCACGTAGTCACATTAAATAAAAATTATACGTTTAAAATGTTGTATTTAAAAAACGTGGAGTTGTATTTGTTAATATCGTAAAAGAACAAAACGACAAAAGGCTATACTATAATATGAAAAAGCGTCAAATGCGTAGGTAGGTATATATAGGTAAATAGGTAATAAACCAATAATATATTATGAGCGTTAGTGTGAAGGCAAGTTGTATATATACATATATAGGTAGGTAGGCATATTATAACGATAATAATATATAATATTATCATAAACAATACGCGATATAATAAAAGGACGGTTGGGAATTTTACTCGGTCCCCGCGCGGCCGTATATAGGTATAGGTCCTCGAATTGGTTTAATGAACATTAAAACGGCCGCCCTATAAAATACAAAGTATAATAATAATGTAATAATATATCGGGAGAGGTTTATTGCCGTGCCCCGTTCGGCGAGCACGACAATATAATATACAATAAAGCGCGAGACGAAAGCGGCTATAATAATAATAAATAAATTTCTGGCCGGAATGGCGGCGGCGGCGAGGGTGGATTTTCAATTACCGCCGAAAATAACAACTCCAAGAAACGGATATTTTATACGCCCTCTTTCCGGTCACCGTCTTCATCCCTTATTTACATTTCACGCGCGCGCGTGTTTTATATTGCGCGCACTCGAAAAGTCGCCGCGTTTTCCGTGTCCCGAGTTCGTCCATATTATATACCTATATATATTATTATTGTATATTTCGTTTCAAGGGTATAATATTATATATATGTATATAAAGGGGTGGGCGGGTCTACCCCCTCTCCCGCAACCCCTACAAACGCCGGCGACCGTTTATCGCTGCGAAATATTATATTATAATAATATTATTATATTTTGTCCTATTAGGACAACGGCTCCCATTAAATTATATACATTATATTATCGTCGTCCTCCATCTCCTCGCGCCGCTACTTTGAGCGTATAAAAATATTATTATGTTTCCTTTTCATTCTTTTTATGTTCTTTTGTCGTTGTGCAGTTGTAGTTGTCGTCGTATTATATATTTTTTTTTTTTAATTAAAATATCGCGACGACGATGACGGTTATAAAAAAAAAAGCCACGAACAACGCGAAATACGAAATAAAATTTGGAAAAAAAAGTTTTAGTTTTTCGTTATCTCTACGACTGCGCTTTTTTTTTTTTTTTTGTAACCCCGTCATCGTCGCTTGAATATATATATAATTGGTGTGTAGGTAGCAGTAATAGTTTCCACTCGTATACAATCCGCGCACTGACCCGACTGCGCTAATGACGCGAATAGATTCGTAATTTAATAGCCCGGAGAGTATAATATATACTTAACAAATTAAAAGAAACGTAAGATGCATCCACCACCCTCGCTTTTTTCTCGTTCTCGATTATCTGACACTTTCCAGCAGTTTTCTAGTTTCGGGACGCCGTAAATCATGAACGTCATCGCGGCGTATACTAGTTTTTATTATTTCCTACACGTCCCCATTTTGGTTGTATTTTTTTGTTTTTATATTTTTCGACTTCAATTGCGGCTCGCGGGGATTATTGACCAGATTTTGTAAAACGCAAACGTCTATATTTGTATTACCATTTACCAGAGTATTACATTACATTTCATTGAATCATATAGTCGATATTATAGTCGTATTTTAAAATATGTTTTTTGAATAGGTATTGTAATAATACGATGGTGATTGATATCTGTTGTTAGGGTGTCGATGATTTAATTGATAGAGCTCCGTCTAGGTTGACACTTGTTGGATAATCGGTTTGAACATCGAACTATGAGTATAGGTATTCATTGTTACAACGCAATAGATATAGCTATTAGATTAGTCAATTCTTCTTAGATTACGTATATGATATAAGATTGATTTAACTCTTATCGAATTTGAGTGGAGGATCTTTGATGACAAAGAAAAAGTATTTCGAAATGACAATTTTTTGTTTTTTGTTAAATGAAACCCACGTAAGCATTGGTCATTAGGATTCTATAGTTATATTACAGAAACTCGTCTTGAATTATAATATTTGTATAGTCAATTAATTACATTATTAAATAAATTATAGTTTTTATTAAAAATATGTAAATCAGTTCTGAAGAAAAAAAATTTTAACTGATATACTTTTAGTTTCTTGGAATTAATTGTTCTACAATATTAAATCCAATATAATAAAATAGTGATATTATATTTAAGCCCAACGGTCGACACATTGCTGTCGAATAATTATGTTAACCCTTCGTTTTATATAGTCAAAATATATTATCTAAATAAAAAAAAAACTTATAACTCAAGAATGACAACATCATAATATTTACGTCAATAATCTCAAAAACTAATAGTTGCGTGATAAGTAGACTAGACTCTCGTGTTAAACATTTTTTCGACGACGGAAAATAATTTAATATTAAGTATATATTATAACTGTATATAGTTTAATACAGTTCGTCGAGTACAACTTGCAGCACTGCACCGATGGCGCTAAATGCATTCGCTCTTGTTGTTATTGTACGATATAGCAGCCTTGTATTCCGTATATGGAGCAAAGGTGAAAACACCGTTTGCGTGTGCTAATCTGGTGTCAATGTCAATGTCGAATAGTCGTCGTCGTTATAATTGAGGTTATAAAGAGAGGAAATATTATTATAATTCATAACACGGTACGTACTGCGAAACAGTATAACATTATTTATTAAAAATTATATAATTATGTAAGTATAGGTCCAGCTTCTATATTGTGGCTGCATATAATTGTTAATCATACAAACTTGTAAAATATTTAAAATATTTGTATTTAAATAGTAGGTACTAATAATATGTATAACCACCATGCAGTTGTTCCATAACATACTATTGCATACATATAGATGTATACCTTTCTGCCACTAGTTCTCGGATGGGTGACCACCCGGGTTCGTATTGCGCTAAAACCTTGCCACGCATACACGAGTTCTTAACCGACCGTACCAACCTTCTCAACACTACTGCACCAACCCTACCAACCTAAAGGCTAATAACCTCAGTCTTCGAAGCCTTAAAACCTTATGAAAAAAAAAAATACATGATATGTATTTGCCAACGATTTCGACCGATTCGTTGGTATATTCGACTTGTGCAGTTGTGTGATATACGATAGGTGCGTTATAAACATTTTTGTTCACGCGTGTGTAATGTGTAATAATACTGTCATGAGGTGTATTATGCAAATGGTACGTATTATAATTTTATTATTAAATTGTCAAAATAACATTACCTCGTGTGCGCGTGCGGCAACCAGTTTGTATTCCGACGCATATTATCATATTTTTAAGTAGTTTTTTAATAACCCGATCGGCGGGGGTCTTCTTTTGTGCTTCCGCGTATTATAATAACAATTCTCCGGGCAGCTCTTCTTCTTGATCATAATAATATTATAATAATATAATATCGTACCGTGTCCCGTGGTTGTATGTTTGTATATAGTTGGAAGGGTGCGCCCCAGCGACGTCGGTGATGATGTATACTGCTGCAGTTGATATATTTAGTGGGCGACGGTGACATTGCCGTAATTAACGATTTTTACAACCCCCCAGAGGAGCGGTATATGATGATTATTATAATTATTTTTTACTGTATATCGGCCATTAATCATCGGTCGTGTCTCTCAAAATTCGCCAACTTTCCCTAGGGGAAAAGATAAAAAAAAATCGCTCTTCTATAAATATATACAAACGTGAAGTTCGTTTACCCATTTACCTCCTCAATACTCATAAATATTAGGTACCTATAGGTATTAAATATATATGTGTAGCCGAGAGATATAATAATGAATACGTATTATGTATAATAATATATAAGTACCTAACTATATATTTCCTACGCAATATGCATATTTCATGAACTGAACAATTATTATGCAATTATAATATTATGTATTTATAAGGATTATTATAGAAAAAAAACATGATATGCTAAATACCTAAATCTAATTGTAATACAATGCGTTATTGCTATAAATCATCCATCCGTCGGGTCAGGTCAGGCCGAGGATTGACTCTTCGTGTACAAAATATAAGTTATGCAATTAATTATTATTTATTTATTAGAAATAGTATAATAATTAATTATAATGTGTTGTGTTTTATTTTTTTAATTCGTAAAAACAATTGATGCAAATGTACTTACCTATATAAAAACAAAGGATTGAAAAATAAAATAAACGTCTGCTCGTAAATCTCTGGTCATAAGTCACGAACCGTGATTAAAATTATTTATAGGTAGCCACATAAAATATTTTCCCATTAAAGAATATAATAATACTATTACGCCTTTGTTGAATATAGTTCAGTATAATAATCGCTATATAAACGAAAACGCTGCAGCGATAAAATGAAACTGTAGATGTTCTTATATTGATCGAAGGCATAAGAATACAAAGATTGTCGTACGACCACAACGACTCGAAATTTAAATAATAATATAGTTCGAAATGTGATGCTTTCAGAAAAATAAAAAAAAGAAAGAAAAATTTAATTTAATTAACGTGAAATTATTCTTTAATAAACACCCTAATAAGTCATTATGTAAAACTATATAATACTCGAGTTGTTAATGAAAATAATATAAAGGGAAAATTAATTTCAAAAATAGTCTACGAGAAAAAATTAATTAAAATAATAAAAGGAAGAAAATACCATAATACGTATAATTAAAATGCGAATTACTAAAAACGGTGAACACACGGGTGGTGGTACGGGGAGAGGAGCCTGTGCGGTCGATTTCCTCATCATCCTGCTACCAGAAAACGAACAATATTTGCACATTATAACAGTTGGGTTTCAACCTCTCGGGTTTATTATTGGTATACGCTTATTATCTAAGCACCTAACCTATTCTGTATAGTATAATATGATTAACATGATCGTGTATACCTTATAGTAATTGTGTTTGAATAATCGAATCGCAAAAGAAATAATAATTATTGTTTATCTATTTTAGCTTCCGTTTTAAAAAAAAAAAAATTAAATAATGTACACCGACAGTATACATATTAAATCATCATAATATATTGTACGTGACGATTATAATATTACACGTAAAATACTAATAATATACCTAAAATCTTAAATAATAGGTGGCAGGTGCAATGTGCATACCTAAAATATAAATTAATCAATACTATTGTATATCTAGAAAATTAACTGAACTATTTAATTGTATAGAAATGTATAGAATTGTATGTATTACTACTATACCGCATTAATATTGTATTTATCTATATAGGAACTCCGTATACCAGATTACTACCTAGCTTAGCTCAGTTGGTATACGTATCAGCCCCAATATTATTATTGTTATTATTATATTATAATTGAATTAGGTACGCTGAAATAAAATAAAATAAATATAAATATATAATTAATATAAACGTTTTATACCTTACTTAGTATTATACGCTTGTGCGGTATACCTATTACTTATTAGAATTACTTGTAAGTTATACTCGACTCGTAAGCTTTCCGTAATTCCGTCGCAATTGATATTACTTTATTCGGCCGTTATATTTCCATATCGAGTCTTTCAGCTGTTGCCTTTTACAACTACGCGTTGAAAGTGGGAACATATAATATTTTATCGACTCTTTAATATTATGACGATCATAATAGTGTGCAGTCACGATGATTTCATAACACCCAATTTATTTTTCCGGTGTGACAACACTGCTCGATAATTAATATTATAATTTTTGTTTCATACTTTTTTAGTCAATAAAACAGTAAAATACTATCTGTAAATTCAAACACTAAATATATAAGTTTTTAAGTGATAAGCTTTAAAAATATTATACTGTGATGGAAACATGTATATAATGGAGAAACCGCTCCCATCGGTCATAATACGTAAATCGATTACTATTAATTTAAATTTAGATAAAAAATATGGTGGAAGTTTAACAAGGTCTCTCGAAGATAATATTAGGTATATAGTATACGTATTTAACGAGCATACAAGCATATATGTACAAACATATCATCTCAGGTTTACTGTCTGATTAATAATGACGTGAGCACTACGCGGCTAATCGTGCTATATATTATAATAATAATATGTTGTTTATTGTTGTTATAAAGCGTTGAAAATTAGGTACATAAACATTATAAAAATTAAATACTAAAGTAACATCTCCTCAAAAGCCAAAGGCTGTGTTACATAAAATACAATTATGTACTAGCATTAATTCTGTATATTCGTAGTAAATAATTTATCATCTCACTTTTGTGATCACATAATATTATTGAAATTATAATTATTGTTGTGTACCGGAAAAACACTGCGGAAGTTACGCGCGTTTCCAAAGATCGCGTACAATGTACGCACACTAAACATCTCTTTTCTTATCTTTTAATAACTCATTATTCATATTAGTATAAATAGTATAATATCACTATAGCCTATAGGTAGGCTATAAATGTTTTATATAAAAATTCAAGAAACAATGTTATTAATTTTACAATTATAAACAGAGCATATGCGTTTACAACCTCATTGATTTTATAATTTACAAAAAAACCGGTAGGTATTACCAATTAATAATATATAATATAAGGTATTACATAAATTCTGTGATATTATATTCAACAGTGTCTATGTTAAAATAAAAAATTTCGTAGGTATAGGACATAGGTATTCGATTTTATCACAAAAAAACCTATCATATTGTATTCAATTGAGTTAGGTATTCAAGAATATTATTGTACTGCGTTGTAAGTAAAATATATTGTATTCCGTACTGGACCTTTTTTTTATGATCTGTCACAGAATTGTTTTCAGCGCGTATAATATTCACCTAAATAAAATGGCTGTCATTATTGTTAATAATATTTCCTCCGCGACCGAGTATATAAAATGTTGGAATGACTATAGGTAAAAACCTATGATATACTTATAATAATATGTACGACGTAGCTACCTTAGAACTTTGACTGCATCGTACCTACTGCTGTGTCTTACTGTCTTTATAAATTGCCACGTGTGTCGACGTAGGCGAGTTTTTCGTCGCACAACCGCCTCTATATTAATATCTTTATCGTTCAGGGGGCATACTCGTTATATTACACGTAATTTATATATTATCGCATCGTTCTCATCGTCGTCGTCGCCGTTATTATTAATATTATTATTATATTACGCGTTATTGCACGATTATGTGGTATCATAATATTATTATTATTATTATAATATAATATTGTGACGACGATGACGACGACGACGAGAACGACGTTTATTCTGGAAAAGGGCAAAAAATCGTAATTAACCCTATTATATTGCGTCCTTCCAACCGTAAAAAACGCAAAGCTTATCTCCTCCTCCCATCCTATCCGGCGGAGCCAACGACGGCGGTTCGTAATTAAACGTTATAAAAGTTCAGGTTAATTACGTACGAAGAGATAAGTCCCCTGCCGCCGTCGGGATTGAGCGGGGGGTGGTGGAGGGTGCGGGGCTGTAGGGGGCGTAATCTGTTTGTCGTGTGGCCGCGGTGGAAAACGGTTATCGTCGTCGTCGTCGCGTGCAGTATAATAATAACATTATATGGGCTGCCACCACAGCAGCAGCAACATCATCATCACGAAATCCTCCCCACCCCTGCCATATATTTAGCAATTAAAATTCGTTTCCACCCCCACGGGCGACTTTTGATCTCCCCCTCCCGTCCCATGGATATTATAATGCACTTTCGGCGTAGGTACACCCCTTTTGCCGCCGCTGCCGCTTTGCAGTGGATCGCTCGGTTCGTTATACATACGCATCGTACGATAATAATAATAATAATAATAATAACAATGTCTCGTCGCGTGATGTATATATTATTATAATGATTATTTTAATATAATGACAGTATTGATGTATTATAATATTATATATATTTTATATAATTTCGCGTACTGCGTATAATATAATATAATATCTATTATAATATGTATATACACCGGTCGTGCCACACAAAGACCCTTCGACGTTATATTATTATATAATATGTAATATCGTTACAACGACGACGACGACGACGACGGTATTTTTTCTCTTCCTTTTCCTTTTCCTCTTCTTCCGCAGCCGCCGTTGTTATATAAACGGTACACCGCGAGAGACCGGCGGGGGCGGCGACACAATGGGCAAAAGTAAAATGGCCGACGGATTACGCGCGCGTTTATGTTGCCACCGGTAACGCGCGCGCGGGCACTGTCCTCCCGCCCGACGCGGTAACCCCTTTACTCCCCCCCGCGAGTCACAACCACCTCACGATCGCCCACACGCGCTCTGCCGCTCACTCTCTCTCATTCACTCACAACCTCTCCCTCTCAACCAATCTCTCTCTTTCTCTCTTCATATCATGAGTTGTACAAGTCATATTATTATATACATGTCTTCTCCTCCACTCACCTCTCTTCCCACACATTCGGTGTACTATTATTATATATTTTATTGTACACACACACACACATCTTTATATAATATATAATAATATTATAGTCGTCGCAGTCGTCGTCGCCGATTTCAGCTCTCGCGAGCGCTTTTATTGATCTCCCAGGATTAATTCTTCGCCGCCGTCGACCTTTTCCTCCGCTCGTCGACGCGGTTTATTGCCCTTTTTCGGCTGTTTTACGCCTTTGTGTCTACCTATACTTATGTATTATATTATAATGTGGGTAATGATAGTTATTACATCGACGTCGATATAATATTTGTATTTTCGTGATATTATTATTATGCGTCTAAAAGTAAGTATTTATAGGTATTGCCGTATTGGTATGTTTGATTGAAACCATATTACATAATAATTGGATAGGTGCAGTTTAGTGCAGTACCCACATTGGGAGTTTAATATTTTCAAAATGAAGAACACTATAGTTGAAAACTTCTTTCTATATATTTAACGTAAAACACGGGTACCTATCAATAATGAAGTCCTAAATCATAACTAACCATATGTTAACCTCTGAAAATGTCTAGCCTCCAATACTTCATAAATCATAGTTCACAGTGTCAAAATTAAATTTTATCTTTCAAGACTAGAAAAATTAAGCCATATAGCACGGTACTCAATATTTCTCTTCTACAAGGAAAATCAGCTATGAATCATAAATATATTTTTGTTAATAAGTAACCATACTTTACACACAACACAAGAGTGACGATTATTTAATTATAGTGATATTTTAGAAACAAGGAAGTAATTAGGTAGGTCGTAGGTACTAATCTAAACGATGCGCATGACAATTCCATAGATCGTATAATATATAGGCTACTACAGTACTACCTATAATATAAGAAATATGAATATAGATAATAAATGTATAAATAATTATCTGATTATATAATATCTGAGCACAATGATTTAACTGCTGTTCTAATTTTAAAGTGTTTTAGTAATATAATTAATATGCATAACATGATAATGATGGATGCATAAACCGGCAAATTCAAAACACAAACAGTGTACAGCGCTTGTCGTTCTTAAATAATTGAAGGGGAGAATTAATGAAAGCTGAAAGGACATTGAAGTTAAACGACCGTTATAATAATAGTTTCGCCCGGAATCGGAACCGCGTTTGTAATCGTATACATTTATAATGACGATACAAATCTAAATACTACCGAGGGAACCATTTGGGTGAATTCAACATGGATGAGTTGTGTTAATTGAATTTCGATATTGCAATATTAAACCGACTAAATTGTTACGAAAAATCTGTTTTGTAACTGCAGTGATGAAGTGTATGTTGTATATATATATATATATATGTATGTGTGTGTGTGTGTGTGTGTGTACTTATATATATAAGTATTATGTATATAATATAATACATAATTATTATTATCACTATTATAAATGAACAATGGCCGCTCTTATCGATTATCTGTTAATACGGCACCAGAAAAGTATAACAGTGGAAAAAAAGCTTAATCGAAAGAAGAAAAAATTGCCAGTCGTTGTCCGTTGAACAAAACGGAATTTATGAATTATGATATAAAACATGAAATAACATATATTATATTGAGTGTACCTACATATTAATAAAAACGCATTATAATATAAAAATATATATGATTTTTTACGACATGATATTATGACTTTCGACAGGATTATTAAATCATTTAACAGATCTTAAAACTTAAAAATATATAATATTATCCTTCGAAACGATAAATATTATGGTAATATTATACATTTATGATGGTTACAACTTATATTATATAATGCGTATTTGGCTTTATAATTTCGAGTAACATATTATTTAATATATCATTCAATATGGTATGATCATCTGTTCAATTAAATGCATTAATGTTCTACGTACATATTATTGTCGTTGATGAAGAAAAAAAATGAGTCGATACGGATTTATAAATCTGCACTGGCCACTCAGTTAGAAAATAGAAGACAAACTATGTACAATTACCCAGCAGGGTAATTGCCCTTGGACATTTTTTCACTAAATAAAGGTTTTGAAAATTTCCCAAATGTATATACAAAGTTAGCCATATATTATGTAACTGATACAAAGTCTAAAATTGTATATTTATAAGTATTATAACGTTAGTGCAATTTTTTCCATGCATACAAAATAGTCGACAATTAATTATATAACAAATTAGTTTAAAAATAAAGTACTCATGAGTTAAACATTGTGCCTATTATCATAAAAATATTACATAATATTATTGTTACAAATATTTTCTTTTAAAATAAAATATAAATACTCTTAATGGGTAGATCATATCATTGAATTATATACATAGTATTATATTAACTATACTATGTTTATAGTTGTAAGACTTTACGTTGGCATAATATTCGCCAGTATTATAAGTGAATTTATATTTTACGTTAGAAAACAATATCAATTTTAGAGCTCCCCTTCAAGTATTCAGATGATCATATATTATATTATATTATTATGAATTTATATAAGTATATATGTCACACGTAGATAACTTGCAGATACTGTCGATGACCGATACGATGCTGGTAATATTACATATTATACGCGTTAATATTTCCAAACGTCAACAGGTTATTCCAGCGTGTGATTACATTAAATTAATAATATTGTATATGGGTAGTAAATGTACATTATATTATTATATTATATCGTAAGTAGGTATATACCCATTGACGTACACCTCGCTGTGGATCAATCGACTCTCGTAAACGGACGTTTTGCCTTTTTCGATAAATGCGCGCGCGTGATTTGTATAATATTATATAGGTATCTACTGCAGTCTATAATAACTATATTACTTCTACTATAGACTATATATTATACTTGTGAACTGTGTATACAGAGCGTCTCGTTTAGCTTGAGATGATGGACTTGCGGTCACATACTCGCATGATTATTTTGAAATAAAAAAAAAATGTTTTATTTTTATTCAGGTATTTGTTCGTCGTATTATAGAGCGTTGTGGATTTATTTTATAGTTCAAAGTTTAAGTATACCTAACCCATATAGTACTTATATATACTAAAATATTATGTACCTATATCGTGTACGCTCTTCAAATTAACAGAGGTAGGTGGTTGGACATTTTTATCCCTGGAAAACCGTGGTGCCAGATCGGCTGTCTCAAATTTACGAAAAACTTCAATAAAAACGAACTCATATTCATTACTGTATACGCACGTCGGGAACCTTATATCTATGTTCTGTGCTTATAATATTGTGATACAGGTATTTTGATTATGATAGTAATAGTTTAACTATATATATTACGTTGTTAAAAAACGATTGCGTGGCAAACGCGACGAGGCGCTCTGTATATATACAATACGACTTAATGAGATACCTAATCATAATAATATGTGATGTGTACGACGTAGATAGGAACCAATATATATATATACAATAATATTATGTCGTCGACCAGTTTCGCGATAGACTCTTCAAAAAGCGGCGCACACAAACGTCACGGCAAACGAAC
This sequence comes from Acyrthosiphon pisum, assembly GCF_005508785.2. Taxonomy (NCBI): domain Eukaryota; kingdom Metazoa; phylum Arthropoda; class Insecta; order Hemiptera; family Aphididae; genus Acyrthosiphon; species Acyrthosiphon pisum. Next base: position 94,059,961 of record NC_042495.1, read on the forward strand.
CGAATGCTGGCTGCATCGCGGTATATGGGTTATACCTATATATAGGTACGCCGTATACGATTTATAATAATATTATTAAAATATAATGAGCTGCCGATCGGCTTTCTGCGGATATCGTCGATTCACTTCACGTCTCGTCGACGACCCCGCGTATATGCATCACCCGCCTGCGTTTAAATTTTTTAACGTTTCCATTTTCCCATTTGCAGCCATCGCGATGTTATATTATGTTATTATGTATTGTGTTGAGCGTAAGAATGATAATACGCGTGCTGCGTATATTATTATTATATTATATTGTAGTGCCTATCTATCTATATGTGCGTCAACCTATATAGTCGTAAATATCGCGAGCGATATTCCACGGTAGAGCAATATACCGACAAACGTGTGCGGATTCGTAAATCTAAGTGTAATATTCTGATTAGGTATGTAATGGTTGCAGGATCGACGTACCTGCATTATACACCGCGGTGAATAGACGTCAAACTTTACTCATATAATGACTGAAACTTATAATGTATGATAGTACTTAGTACGACTAATCATCAAGGCTGGGCAAGTTAACGATTTTTTTTAACTTGTTAAGTTAAGTTATTTTAAAATAATTAAGTTAAGTTAAGTTAAAAGTTACTTGTATTTTTTCGTTAACTCGTTAAGTTAAAAGTTAACTTTGAAAAAAAAGTAACTTAACTTAGTGTAAAGTTAAAATTTGCTAATTTTCAAAAAGAAAAAATTCCAGTCATATTATATGGTTTATTAGATAGATTTTCTTTACGTCCAAGAAAATTACTGGGTAAATTTAAAATGATACATCAAAGTAAAATCACATTAAAAAATTTGCGTTATTCTTCGGACGAAAATTAACTTAATTTAAATGTTTTTGAAATATAATTAACTTGAAGTTAACACGTTAATCTTGAAAAAAAGTAACTCATTAAGTTAAAAGTTAATTTGAAAAAAAAAGTAACGAGTTTAAAATTAACTTAATTTTAATTTTTAACTCGTTAATGCCCAGCCTTGCGACTAATTATAGATTTATATTATGCGACGTATCTTCAAATATTATATCGATGTACCTATTATTATGAACAAAATTCGTTGAAGATAGACCTAAGGATAATAATATATCCGTTGAAGGTGCACCTATAACACTATATAATCGATGCAATCGCATGAATCATTGAGGCGCCATTATTCGGTTTTATATGCCGATGCGTATAATAAATAATAATTTTATTGAAATAGGTATATAATATAATATTTGTATAGTATTTTGAATTTGTCATAATACATAATACATATTGACTTCTTTAATTATAGCTGCAGTAAATAAAAAAAAAAATAAGTATTTTTTAAATAGTTGCTACTGTTATATGTATAGAATATTAATTCTTAAGGTGTGCGTTTATTTTTATTGAAACCCTCGTCGTAGCTACAACTACTGCAGAAGTTGCAGCTGCTGCAGTCGCATCGTGACCGAAGACCGAGTGATGATTTCTCTTTAATTGGAAAAACGTCGAATGTCGTGTTGTATATTATTTTAATGCTCGCTCTTACGCGTTTATATACATATATACGCGTATACTGAAACGACCCCGAGCGATCGGACGACAGATATCGAATAGGGAAAAAAATCGCTCCTCGGACGGTAAATCGTTTTCTCGCAAATGGATTTGTTTACATAAATATATATATATACATAAATATACATAAACGCGACTATACTCACGGCGGGCGTGCGACGAGGGCAATCGAATTTGCAAAACGATTTTACATTGCACGTGAAATGACAACGGTCGTATGGAGCGCGTGCGCGCGAGGTTTGCTGCACAGGGAAATAAGAAAAAAAGGCAAACGCGACAATATATATATATATATAAAATATATTATACGTTATATATACATAACATAATATATACTTCGCCTACAAAAGGGGGTGCGAATCGCATAATGTTATCGTTTACTCGCAGTTAATTCAAGTCGTAGAATTTTTTCCCCTCCTCTCGACCATCACCCGCGGCCGCCGTTCGTATATATACATTATATACAGTAGGTGTGTGTGTGTGTGTGTGTGTGTTTATATTATATAAAGTATATTATTATAGATCGCGCACTCAGTCTCCCGCAGCAGCAAATAAGGGTTGGCGCGCATAAACTTATACGTCGCCATTCGCGAGTTGTCGGCGGGCGGTCGGGAGGGCGGGGGTGTACACGCAAGAGCTGAGAAAATCTCGAATGCGTACGTGTATATTATTGTACTTACATATATATATTATTATATGGGTATATAATACTGCACGCGTTATAATAATATATACACAGAGGGCTGTGAAAAGTATATAGAAAAGAAACGGTATACACGCATTATTATTTCCTCCTGGGTCTTCTTGTATTGCCGCGTGCGCGTCGGAATTACGAATATACAAACGCCCCCCCCCCCCTTCACCCAAGAATCGAATAGTTTTTCCCGCGCATGATACGTATACCTATATATACACACTTCATACTGTGCGTACATATATAGATCCTATATCAATGAATAAAAACCTCTCGACGCATACTGAATAGTACATAATATATATATATATATATATATACCTATAGGTATACAATTATACTATATAATATACGGTATACTATAAATAGGTGGTGAATTTATGCATACAAATTGTATTACGACCCAGCAGGTAATTGATGAGTTATTGAAAGAATATAAAATAGACGAGCAGAGTAGCGAGGCTGATACTATGCGGCGGAGGGTACCCCTGAACCACTCTACTCGTCCACTCAACTAAATTTTAAATATTTGCAACTGATCAACTTTGCTGATTCGAAATTCATTTTTGAAATGATCCGAAAAATATTCTACTCGGTAATATGAAACTAATAATGTATGTCACTTATTATCTGTCAAAAACATAAAAAATGAAAACTCTAAAAATGTAGTTGCGTAATGACATACAATTACGTAAGAAAAATGTTTTCAAAAAGTTAATACGTTTCGAAATAATGAATGTAGACACTTAAATTGATCACCTCGAACCATAATACAGTATTATAATAAATGATTTATCATTAAGATATATTATATAGGTAGGTGCCTAACATAGACACTCGTGTAATATTTTTGAATTAATTTGTTATTTTTATTAGTTTTGTATTTATATTTTTTTATGTTGTTATATCGATCGCGATTCATTCACATAATGTTGTATAATAATATTATGTATAGCCCAAGGTCTAGAAATCTGAACGACTTTAAAGATTTCGGTTAGTACCTACCGGATAATGTGGTTCCACAACTTAAAAAAAAAAATTCCTATTATGAATTTAAGATTTTAATACCACTATTCACTATAAGTATGTGTTTTTCAAATTTTTATTTATTCATAGATAGGTAGGTATATAATATACTAATTTTTTATTTTTTTGTCATATAAATAAAATATTATATGTATCTGTCAAAATTTATTTCAGTATTTCATATTAAAATCGTAAAATTGACCTAATTAATATTATTGATTTCGTAACAATAAGCAACGGGAATAAAACATTGCATTTATAGCACAACAATCCTGAAGAAAACATTAACTTCAAATTATCTATTTTGGTTCCTAAAAAATTATGATATTGTAGAAAAAGCCGATGTAAGAAAAGAAACAAAATTATTGAGTTACTATCTGAACAAAAATATTTTCTTGTTCAACTACCTATTACATATGAATAAACAAATATGTATAAACATTTTTTTTTGTAAACTTAGGGCCAATAATGAGATAGCCCAGAGCCATTATAATTACATTAATCCCGCTCTGCAGAAGTCTGCAATAAAACTAGTGCTTCTATAGTGATAAAAATAATAACACTGTCGTTTGTACATCATATATTATATTATAGATATAACACCTTAAAATGATATGGGCCTTCAACTATTTTGGTATGTGGCACATGTTTTGTTTTTTAACGACTAAATAAAACGCCACTGAGTACCTAATAATTCGTCAAGACAATAATTATCTTCACAAATCGATACTTTCGGGTTTAAAGTTAAAATAATACTTATAACGATATGTCATAATATTATGATACACGCTTGTCATTTTACTAGCATATAAGTGCGGTAATATTTGTATCAAAACATTTTTGGAAGGTACAAACACGAGGCACGACGGTTTTACTGGGTATGTATTGTGTTATCCCAAAAGACGTCACCACCACAATCACACGTGGGCGTAAATAATTGCAATTGAACTGTTTAGGTACCTATTATTTATAGCTCTGTTATTATTAAACACGACATTATATAATACTCACTTTGCTAAACAATGTTATGCGGTTCGACAGATTTCCAACGCATCGAAAGTAGAAACTCGAATACCGACAATAATTATTAAAATGTATTCACATAAATGTACCTGGGACCCGAACATACTTAATATAGACGTATTATGTTACGTTAATGATTATGCATCCGCATGATTAGATGTAATGAGGATGTTAAAACACGTAAAATAATACGGCTTTCATACGCTTTTTTATGGTTTATTTTTCAAGCTAATGATATTATTTATTATATATTATACATGACCCGATGACCCAGGACCCTATATACACAGTCCCAGGCACGGATCCAGAGCAAATATCTGGAGGGGGGGGGGGCCAAACATTTTTTTACAACACAAATACAATTATTATAATAAAATATTATACTTTATTCTTAATATAAAAATGTTGTCATAATAGTAGATATAGCTGATCAATGTGATAAATAAATTATTGATTATTTAATATAAAAAGCGACAATGTGAAAAGAAGTTTAGAATTTGTATATTTGTTATTTAATACATAATATTTATATTTATAAAAAAATATGTCTGGGGGGGAGGGCCTAGGCCTCTAGCCATATTAATATTAGCCATATTGCCAATTATATAGTTCTGCATATTATGGTGCGCCGAATTTCCTATGCACCGAATCCAAACATGAATTAGGTCTATAATGACACAATATCGTTTTACCAATCTCTAAATTCTAAATATCGATAGTGATATTGTTCAAAGACTTCACGTAGTGGCCCAATATGCGAAACAGGATGGCCGTTTGGAATTAACATTATATATTTCTGTACAGTTTCTACCGAGGGTTAATAAGTGTATAGTCTTTATCGTTAGTCACTTAAAACACTATTCTAATAGCTATTTATAAATGTTACACACTTATACCTAGAGTCTACACTATAAAATATATGCTAGAGAGTTAGGGTATGTGTGTTTTCTTCAAGTTTCAATTTAAAAAAAAATATTGAAATGGCATTTTTGTTTGCAGAGAAGTATCAATTTTTTTGAACTTTTTTTTTTTACTTAGTGCCATTTTAAATGGGGTTTATATGACCCAATTAAAAAATTGGGTTTATATGATGTTTAAGTGCAACCCCCCTCCACCATACGTATTTATACATATACAGCATACATTCTACTAACAAATATATACAGTGAAGTTCGAGCACCCTCTGTCCCAACGGTTACACAGTATACCTGATAATGTATGCACGCAATAGTATGAGATGGGTCATATATAACACATAGCAGTAGTAATATCACTGTGATTGTTATTATACCAAAAGGAGCTTAAAATGTGTACGGCAGACGTCGTTGAATCGGAACGAACACAGTACAATGATATTTACAACAATAATAATTGAATTGTTTAATAATACCTCCTACACTGTCTTAAGCGCGTCTTTGTAATAATATTATTATATTATCGTACAACTTTGAGCGAGCGTTTGTTCGAAAACCCTAGTCGGCATTTTTCATTTCGTGAAAATCATATTATTTATTATATACGCGTAAGTCCACGAGCTATTTCGTCTTTTCGACAATATACGCACACCTCATGAAGATGACAAGTGTGCGCCCCGAGAGGAGACGCGCTATAATAATAATATAACAGCAATAATAATATATAACCACTAAAACGCATGATGACGTGAATATATCTATTATATTATGCGCGTTTGGCGTATATATATATAAATATATCGTATATACGAGCGACGTAGGTATATATATCATATTTGCCGGCTTAAGTTGTTCGGCTATTATATTTCCCGCGCATGTATACACATAGGTAGGTACGTAATAAAATCTCGAATTCTTTTTATATATTTTATTTCCACCGTTTTTATTGTATATTTTTTTTTGTCCCGACTATTATCGCAGCCCCTCGATTCGTTGACGTCACCGCCATCACGCGCACCTACCTATTTATTGCGTTTGAAGAAAATATATTCATAAAATATAATATTATCATACGCCTATTATATTATTATACAAATGTACCTATATATATGTATAAAAATAAACAACAATGCGCACTCTCCAAAGGGGTTGAAAGAAATTCACATGCACTTTTCCTCTTATTCTCAGTGGTTTAATGCTGCAACTTGGTGTCGTACCTACGTCTATTATTGGTACGAGTAACAGAAAGCATCATGACTACGGCGTAGGTACCGATAAATATCCAAATTATGCCCAGGAAAATTTGATCGCTAGCTTATTTAAAATATTGTATAATCGCACGTTAAGGGTTCACCAATAATCGTTGGGTCGACGAGCTGACAAAGTGATGAGAAAGTATTCTAACAAAATTTCTTAACCCTCTTCACCATCGGTCCTTGCGGCACTCAAACTTCGGCGATTCTTTTGTAACCTTCATAGCGCTTTTTGCAGCATGCTGGAATGTATAAACTATATAATTTTAATTTTAATGTATAATTTTTATAATTGTATCATGTGTGATTTAAATTTATTTAAACCTTGTAAATTTTTTTTCAAAAGCACAAAATATGTCGATTCGGGCAATCCATAAAGTCACGGCAAATAGGTATTTACGATATTTCGTCAACGACCGCTATATAATATTATTATTACGATGTCAAAATATCGGATATATATTGTGTTATGAGTAACGGATTTCTAAAACCGATCCCACGATTACTGCACGATGGAAAATTATTTCTCGAAATGCGGTAAAACCTTTTAAACGTTTACACGGCACCATTGTGAAAAAACTTTTATCCTGCTCCTTAGGTAGGTTCTTATAACAATATATTATATACGTTCGCATTGAACCGTATCGTTGTGGCCGCGGTGCTTTTATATAATATAATATTATTATATTGTGGTATTGAGTAACCTATATATGCGTGTATTCATCATAATCACTATAGGGGAGCGTAAGAAATTACACGAAATGGCACGTTTATACACCTACCCTGCGTCCCTGCACCCTATATTGGTATTGTGATCGTAATGATATATTATATGGTGTATATTATTATTATTATTATTATTATATAGAAATTATTAAAGTCTGTTTTCGTGTGCAGTACACTGGGCGATATACGTATGGAGGTAGCTATACAGAATAGAAATCGCGTACGACAATATATACCGCAGCGATGTCGTTTATCTGCTGTGTAAGGTCGGGCCGGGGATACATTTTGTGTTCTATATATAATATTATACGGTCCGGAACAATGCAACCGCCCGGGAAGACGGATATCAATCAAAAGGTATATATATATTATGGTATAATACAACACACACACCTACCCATGATGTCCTGTACGCTTTAACACTTTTATTATGACGCGAGCTCCCGATGCGGTGTATATATATACCACAATAATAATAATACGTACGGTGGGCAGGCCGACTACAATAATAATAATAATAATATGTTATCGGTTACGGTTTTCTAAGACGTTAAATGCGACACAATGCGTGTGTGTGTGTGTGTGTGTGTGTGTGTGTGTGTGTGTGTGTCTGTGAGTCTGTGCGACTTGAAACGAAATGTCGCCGAGTGAAAATATAATATAATATTTTTCTGTTATATGCTATTGCTTTTGATTTGTGATCCGACGACAGCGTGTCCATAACGACCGAAAACGTAGTGCGGTGCGTATATAATTCAGACGATATACACATCGTGTTTGGTCTCTTTAATCGTAGTGTAAAGCACCGCCAAACACCGTAGTTTTCCCGTGACGTGATCATATTATATGGATATTGCAGGGCGTCTCCCTGACGCCGTGTTGTCACCGCAAATATTGAATTGTATTATAGGTATAGTAACCGTTTTTCGAACTGTCGTATGTGGCGCAGGTTAATGTATATAGGTCATTTCGTGGTTGTATTCAAATAATTTTAAGCCACTGTGAAAAAATATCAAATCAAATCGCGCGTTTCCGTCGACGAAAAGTATTCACCGAGAAGACCGGATATATTAAGAGATGTATATTATGATGTATATTATAGGTATACAAAGCACCCTAACCGGCCGCAGTGGCGGATCTACATACGGGACAATATGGGGCAGCTGGGTGCCAGGTCTAAGAAGGCGCTTAATGGACCAATGGATTGACTCTATTTTCAAACGCAATTTCTGAAAAAGCTATAACCAAAAGTGAAGCAAACGGAATTTTTTTGCATTTAAATAAATTTGAAACTGCAATTTTAGTTTTATTCTGGGGTGATGTGCTTGAACGACTTAAAAAAAAGCATTATTATTATCAAATGTTAAGGATTATCATGAAAATAGAAAAAAAGAAAAGAAAACTTGCTCATGATGAAACAAGAATAAATGAAATAGTTCAAGATTCTAGAACTAAATTTCGAGTGAATGTTTATATTGAAAATGTTGATCGCTTAACATCCGAATTAGAGAGAAGAAAAATTACATACGATGAAATAAATAATAATTTTGGATTTTTGTTCAACTTAACTAAATTGAATTCTAGTGAACTGACCAATTGTGCTAATTTATTACATAAAAACTATAAAACTGACCAACCTAGTTCATTTTAAAATTAATGTTTACATTTTAAAGGCTATTTAATATCTAAATCAAAAACTGAACCCATGACTATACTTGAAATTCAACAATTTTTCATTGAAAATAAAGTTCAAGAGATTTTTCCATATATAGAAATTGCAACCAGGATGTTCTTAAGTATTCCAGCAAGTAACTGTTCTGCTGAAAAGTCATTTTCAGCATTGAAACGCATTAAAAACTATTTAAGATATAAATTAAATGAAGAGTTGCTAAATTGTTACGCCATATTACATATTGAAGCAGAGTTAGTAAAAACCATAAAGTTTGATGAAGTGATTGAGAAGATTGCTTCAACAAAAGCCAGAAAAAATGCATATAGTTTAAGGTTATGATAAAATATTTGTGTAGATATAAAATTTTATTTATAAATGTATGTTTCTATCGTTCATTATAAGTTACTGAAAGTCATTTTTTGAAAACATTTTTTAAAAAAGATATCCATATAGGCACAACTGCAGTCAAAATATTGGCGGTCCGTCCAGACATCCAGTTGAAATATTTTATACAAAGTGGTTGGGGGAGGGGTGCCAAAAAAAACTGCCCCTTGGCGAAAAAAATGCTTAATCCACCACTGACCGGCCGGTACGTTTTTCCACATCTTTCCAAGTTCTATGAGTTTTAATCCTTTTTCTTATTTTCTAATCTGTCCCACATAAACGTATAATATGTTAAAATTCCATTATAAGTGTGCACCAATTTTGTGATGCGACGATAAATTTTATTATTATTACTACACTCAGTATACCAGTGGCGGCTATCGAACAAAAGAAAGGTGTATCAAATTTTGAATTTGATCCACCCACCCACCATAATATATAATTTATTGCCTAACCAATAATTTACATTTTTGTGCTACCCAACTATAAATACAAGAAAAAATTGATTAAGATTTTTTTTATTTAATATAGTATTTTGTACAATATTAATTTTAGGTAACTAAAAAAATGGTTAGTTTTTAATAATACTAATAATATAATATATTACTAATTGACTTGTTCACATCAAATGTTTAGTTAGTACAGAACTTTCTTCAGCAAATTTTTTTAATATATTATCATGATCAATAACTTCTGAAATATCTCTTTCGCAACTTATTATCAGTAAGTCTTCTAATCTATTTTGTGTCATGGTTGTCCTTAATCTAGACTTAACGATTTTGAGTTTTGAAAAATTAATAGAATAGTATATTGTGTCAACGGCAGATGAAAAATATTAAAAATTCAGTCACAATTTTTTTTTAATAAGCATTTAAAGGTTCAAATTTTG
>NC_042495.1:94070177-94074220 GCF_005508785.2 Acyrthosiphon pisum
GAGCATATGAACCACGATGTAGGTAAAAACCGTGTAGTCACTCGAGCCGAGAAGTGAGTCCAAATCAGACGGCACTTTGGTTAGCGCGCCTTTCCGCCAGGTAGCGCTAAAAAAGGCCGATCAACAACCGGCTGCTATAGCCTATAATAGAGAAGGCCGTATTTGTAATGCATTAAATGCCTTTTTGCGTATTATCCGCGGTAAAGTTTTAAAATTTCATACTTCAGTATTCAATATTCATTCAAATTTATATTTTAATATAATCAAATATTCACCTTATAGTATTATAATTTATTATACTATTTAATAGGTACTATTGACGTAAAAATAAAAACTGGAGTGAAGAATTGAAGGTTTCTCTATTCCTCTCACTTTGACTGGAAGAACAATTTGCATTGGTAAATAAACTTTTTTGCCTAATTAGTTACCTTTTTCTTTGTTATTTTTTCCTTAAAAATAGCTTAATAAATCTAACAATGTTAATATATTTTTACTGTTGATTAAACTAAAAAACAACCCAGGGACATACAGATACCTTGTAGATATGGGGGTAGATACAGTGGCGTACCCAGGGGGGGGCTTAGAGGGCTTCAGCCCCCCCCATTGGCCGTGTTATGGAATACATTTTATATTATAAAATACAAAGTACCAACCATTATATTCCTAAAAACAGTGTTGAATACAACGTTGAACGTATTATCTTAAGTAACAACGACCTATTATAAGCAATAATCGTATAACATATTTTTTATAATAAATCAGTCCCTACTTCCTACTAATTAAATATATCACTAATATATTATGTATGTGTTATAAAAAGTATATAATAATGAAATATTACAATTAACTGCTATAAGACTTTATTGAAAATTGTTTGTTAAGATGATGTTAAATTTTGATTTATTTTGTTTAGCCCCCCCCATTCGAAAATCCTGGGTACGCCACTGCATTCATCGATCTGCTTAGAATCTAAAAATCATCATCAATAAAATACAATGGTTTGACTAGTTTCAGAGAAAATAATCTTTCCCTTCAGTGGTTGAGTTACAGTGAGTTACACCCAAACAGTGGCGGCTATCGAACAAAAGAAATGTGTATCAAATTTTGAATTTGATCCACCCACCCACCATAATATATAATTTATTGCCTAACCAATAATTTACATTTTTGTGCTACCCAACTATAAATACAAGAAAAAATTGATTAAGATTTTTTTTATTTAATATAGTATTTTGTACAATATTAATTTTAGGTAACTAAAAAAATGGTTAGTTTTTAATAATACTAATAATATAATATATTACTAATTGACTTGTTCACATCAAATGTTTAGTTAGTACAGAACTTTCTTCAGCAAATTTTTTTAATATATTATCATGATCAATAACTTCTGAAATATCTCTTTCGCAACTTATTATCAGTAAGTCTTCTAATCTATTTTGTGTCATGGTTGTCCTTAATCTAGACTTAACGATTTTGAGTTTTGAAAAATTAATAGAATAGTATATTGTGTCAAAGGCAGATGAAAAATATTAAAAATTCAGTCACAATTTTTTTTATAAGCATTTAAAGTTCAAATTTTGACAAAAGGCATAAAAATTACGAAAATATGCAAATTATTTTTAAATAGAAATTCCTAAAAAATCTTTTTTCAAATCTAAGATTTTAAAATGTATTATAAGATTCCTTATAAGTTTATCTACCTTTATCAAAAAAAAAAAAATGTCTATAAGAATGTCAAATTAAATTTTTATGAGTGTCTGAAGTTCATATTTTTACAACATGTTGGATATTCACTTTATCACTTGATTTATCATGTAGCGATTTTCTTATTTGTTGTAAATCAGAAACAAATAACCGTAGACACTTGAGATTTATATCATATGTTTATTTTATCAATTCCTATACTTGATATAATTTTCAACAAAATGTATTACAAGGCTCCTGATTAATTGCTTAAATACAGTTGAAAAATATTAAAAATACGTAGGCACGATTTTTTTTTTTTATAAGCATTTAAAGTTTAAAAATGATTTTATAGTTAAAGATATATAAAATGTTCAACTTTTATAGCTAAGGATTGAAAACTTACAAGACTCCATGTAAGTAGGAAGTAGGTTATTTTGTAACCAAAAAATCTCAAAATATAAAAACACAGTTTTTTTATAGTTTTTTTGTTCAAATTTGGAAGAAATTACATATTAAAAAACCAAGAATAACAATTTTAGTTATTTTGTTGTAATTTTAAAATATTAATAATAATACCATATTAATAATAAGTAATAACAATATAAAATATAATATCAAATATCCACACTGACAAACCACCACCACTCAGAATCGTTTTTCGTATACAATATTATATAATTGAATTCAAATTTAATACCATCCGACATCCATTATTCAGTGATCCACTTGTAACCTACTGGCTACTGTACAGCGGAGAGACATTCACTTACCCACCTTTTTACATTATTGCGAATAAAAACTATTAATTTATTCTAAATAAAATCTATCAAAATTATACTAGGACTATAATATTAGTTACTATAAGACTAAATAAACATTAAACATGTAAGTAGGTAGAGTAGCTACATAGTACATTTCCATTACTTATTTTATTATTAGATATTATAATTACCTTTTTTCGGCAAATCTTTTACTTCTTGAATTTTACGTTTTTTTGTAAAAAAACTGGAAACATCGTTCACGATATTAGATTTTTTTTAATTTTGAAACACTACAAAAGGTTAAATGTCTTTTCCAATTTGTTTCATTTAGTTTTAATTTTTTTTTACCACATAAACAAATTGAAATATTATGATCAGACATAACTTTGTATTTTTAAATCCAATAATGAAATAGGTATTCAATATTAATACAACCGTGCTTAATAATTAATATATAATAAGGAATAACGACAGTATGACATAGAATCACTAAGAATAATACATTATTATTTTTTTTTTTAATCAATACCTAGGTACTCAATAGCCATTACTGGATAGCTACTATTATTATTAAACTAATCGACAATTTATTGTTAGCCGTTGTGACAGTCATACTCGGTAGGGGAAAAATTATTTGAGTATAATTCTGTTTACAAAAATAGATTTTTATTGAAAATTCCGCATAACTATATTATACCAATTAACAGGCCACTCACAGTCGGACAAATTACGTCGTCGTATACCTATTTATACTTACCATAGGGTATCGCCGCAGACCAGAGAATATTATATTGTAATATAATAATAATATGTTTGTATGTTTTAAAATTTAACTTGTAGTTGTATACTTGTATCTACTATAATACGTACCTATATCTTAACCATGCCAATAGTATTTCACTTTACTAAACTTGTTTGATGTTGGGCACTTATTACTTACCTACTGTCTTAGTACTTACACTATGAATGCAGTATAAGGTAGCCATCGGTTGGTATATTAAATATATTTTTCTTATTCAGTTAAGGTTATTAGGTACCTACCTACCCACTATACCCACCATGGTCCATGGCCATTGACCACCCACCCAATTATAAGGTGTATCGACCGATACACCTTAAGTATAGGATATCCGCCACTGGGTCACTGTAATGGATGGTGTTAAATTTGAATTCAATGATATTATATTATTATAATATATGGTATATTATAAAATTAATCTATTTTGAAATTATCTAGTATTCTAGTAGGTACGCCTATTGTTGCCTCTGGGTTGCATAAACAATTTATTAAATTTAATGGTTCACTAAAAATTTAATGGACCAATCGTGGGCCACTAAATCTTGTTTAAGGGACCATTATTAGCTCACTATTGATTCATTAAATGTTTTGTGCAACCCAGCACTATCCGTGATCCATTTAACCATTTAGGTAACGTAACACGTAAGATACTCATTATTTCAAAAACTATTAACGTTTTTGAAAATATTTGTTTTACATAATTTTAAGTTGATAAAAACAAAATTTTTCTAATAAATTATATTTTTATATTTTTTTATGATACATGCATTTTCAATTCCTTATTCCAAAGTAAA
>NC_042495.1:94074270-94077853 GCF_005508785.2 Acyrthosiphon pisum
TTCTATATAAGTGTGGCATATATAATTCGACTGTGTCTACAAAACCAGTATTCACTTACAACTAACACGGGGGGCCCGGGGGTCTAACTATATTTTCCGTTTTTCAGTTACCTACGCTACCAACGTGGTCGGCAATCCACCGTAGGTGGATTGCATATCTGGTGATATACGCTTCTCATTATGTCTGCGATTCGATTGCCTATCTATGTGATTTGATGACTGATAGCTAGATAATCGAATACACCAATCGACTCTACACTTTTTAACAACACAGGAGATCGTATCCAGCCTATCCATTTACAACGTTTGTGAAGGATTGCTAGACGCTCTAACTTTTAAACATTCCCGTAAAAACGTCAAACCTTATCTCCAATCCATATCACTAATCCTTATCACAAATCCTACATTTTCGTCTTACAACTTTACGGTCGTGACTTTTATAATTCCAACGACATTGTCTCCAAAATCGGTATCCACTTTCAGCGAGTCCAACGGGCCCCGAGTTACACTTAGAGCTAGTATTATTATAATATAAACAAAAGTAAAATATGCTCTATTGCCATTACACAATTAATAAAAAAAAAACATATGTATACTATAGATAAATAGATAGATGTAAATATATTTTAGATATATTATATAAACAAGAGTAAAAAATTGGCTCCCTTTATATAAAACAAAATATATACAATTTAGATCTATACATATATAATATATATATGTAGATATAATATATAACAAATTATTTATAAGGGGATAAAAATTAAATCTAAGCCCGATACACGGACTTCGTGTGACCTCTGATGAAATTGTTCTAAACAAATACACATGTATTTAGGTATAGGGGTAACATTAATCGCCTGATAATGCTCATCAAAATAATTTGTTTTAAATAGTTGACATATTGCAAATGGTAGGTTGACATCTGTAATAAAAATATGTTTAATTAATCCAAACGATGGTTCCATAAAAATATATTTGGAAGAATGTCCACAGTTGCTTAGCTTCCACCGGGTACTCCAAATTCAATGTGTGAAAACTCTTGAAGCACACATAAAATGCTTTTATGACCATTTCGAGCTTAAAATATGTATCTTCAATAACTGCGTAGTATGCAATTTCTGGCGTAGTAGAAGTACCAACAATAACCACATATGGTTGCACAGTTAATCCGAGTGAAAAGGCTCTTTCAATTTATGCGGAATTTAGCGATTTTAGTTCATTGACGTGTTCTAAGCAATAATGAAAATGTAATTAATATTTAATAAACTTAATTAATAATTATACTAACAATTGTGTTAACAATAAATGCAGCTTCCTGTTCTAATTTTGAAGGTTTGTGAGTTGTACCTACGTGTTGATGATGAGCCATTTGTTTTTGTAATTACAGTGGACACAGGTTGAAATAAAAGTGGCAGTATACTAAATGCAGCTAAATCATCATCACCTAATCAAATAAGATTAAAATAAATTATAAATTAAACATTGGCAATTATTGTTAATACTATTATTATTAATAACTAGCCTAGTTTAACTGGTGTGAAAAGCTGTTGTAATAATGATTCCTCTTGAAAGCCCAAAGAAGGTTTTTTAATTTTCAACATTTTTTTTAAATGTTCTTTAAAACATTCAAATTTATTGAGCAATCCCATTTCCTTTGTAGGAAACAACTGAATAAAATCAATTTCAATCTAAAATAGATAAGAAACTAAGATAGGTAATAAAATTAATTTACCTAAATTATTTTAAAATAGTTATTTGAATATCAAAATGTATGAAATAAATTTTACCTGAAGAATATTCATTATGTTTTTTAGTAATACTCGTGTTTGAAGACACTAACGCACTATCATTTAATGAAATTTCCTCCTCAACAACATTGCCGTCAAATGGTAATAATATATTATCTGTATCTGTTACTTCAAATTCCAAATTATAGAGAAATTATTAAGAAACTATTTAAGTACTGCTCGTTCTAAATAACTATAAAGATATTATAATTAGTTTTACAGGCTTACAGCATCCAATCGATGGGATAATTGATAGGATATCTAATCAACCGTTGGTATAATAATATGACTTAATATTTATTAAAAAATTATTCTAAACTTTTAAACATGTAATATGTTAAGGATATTTAAATAATATTTACATATTATGTTTTCCTAATATTTGAAACTAAAACACTAACTTATCAATCCTAATGAGTAGGTAATGCCATTTAGACTGTACCTAGTTATAATATAGCCATATAGGTAGCATAATATAAATAGGTACAATAAATGTTGCGTAGGTAGCATACCGAGTACTTAACGAGTAGGTACCAGTTACAACTGATGAGATAGATTTTGGTAATAACTAATAGCCAATAGATAGGTATAGTAAAACAAATAAACTTACTTTAAGGCTTAAGTAGAAACTCACACTTTCTTCAAACAATTTGCTTTATAGTAGGTATATAATTACTTATACAGATAATTTTATACCTACTTATAAACGATGACAGATCCAACTCAACTGCGGATAGTGCAATTAAAAGAAAACGCGAGAAACAATATTAGCACAATGGTAAAATAGTTAAAATAGTTAAATAAGTACACCGTACACAACGAAATTATTGTATTGGTTGACACCGGCACACGATGGTTAAAAGCGGCATAAACATCGGGAATCAGCCATGGACGTAATTATAACGGGGTGGGGGGGGGGGGGGGTAGAGGTTCGACGATAACGGAATATTTCGCTTTCTAAAAATAAACAATAATTTTGTCAATTCTGATATAAATTATAGGTGAAACGACTAATATTTATAGTAGATACAACTAAACTGTTTTTATACTAAATCTTAGCCGAGATAAATAGTAACTGTAACTAAATAATAGTGATTGTACCTATAATTTTTCAACTATGACACTTTAGTAATACTTGCTAAATTTAATTAGTAAATAGTTTCACTGTATTAATAATTTATTTAGAAATTCTAAGGAATTTGTACTGTAAAAATATTTATGAATGTTTAGATATATGTTTACTTGACTTACCTCAGGCAAGTTAAAATAGTGCTATATTGAGGCTCAGAACTGGTGTCTCCGATAGTGATGCAGTCTGGTCAGATAACGCTATATGCTTTTCCAAACTCACCTATAGTAAATGAATATTGTATATTCAAAATATGTTGCTTGGGGTCCCACACACATTTTACCACTAAATTTCCATTACTATCAACAGTTTTCAATACACAGTTTGTTGGTTTTTACAATTAAGTCATTACTGTCCGGAAATGTAGCAATAACCCAACGTTTTCTTTACAATTACATAATTACATGCCAAACATTTTGACTAAAGAGCAGACCAATATGACGTGTATAATAATTACCTGTTTAACAACTGGAGGAGACGAGAATTATCCACTAATGTGCTTCATTTTGTTTCGTTCAAACAATTAACAAATAAACACGTTGTAAAAATATATTAAACTGTTTTAAACAGTTAAACAAATGTCAAGTACCATAACTCAATATGCTCGTCGCATGATAGCAAAAAGTGGTTAAAGAAAGAAAGATGTAGGTAATCTGGTAATTGG
>NC_042495.1:94077903-94080072 GCF_005508785.2 Acyrthosiphon pisum
GGGTCGAACGACGCAATTCACCAGCATAGGCTCCGGCTCACGAGTAGGTAGGTACAGACATGGAACCCGTGAATGACAGAACACAGTATAGTTTTATAGGTGTGATTTATTTTACCGATACCGTATTACAACGACGGAGGTTCGGGCCTCAGTAGCGCCGAATCAACCGGGACAGGAACAGATTGACTATGTTAACAATTGCCGTAATGGCGAGAAAAAAAAGTATCAAGAAAAACGAATATAAGTACGTGCCTCAATGGCGACGACAACAACACAACAAAACGATATGACCACAAGTGGTCGTAATATAGGTTAATGACTTAATTAATAACAATGATAGTGGAACATGATATGGAAAAAACAGAGATTACACGAGGATTTTTAATCGCCGTATGTCGACGGCGGCGCGATAACGACATTTCGGTGTGGCGCACAAACAGTTAAATGATGATAAATTGATAAACTTTATTTTTGTAATTAACTGATGTGTACTAACATTGATTCATAACATCTACTAAAATTAAAATATATTTCTTGGTTATTTTAATTATAAATCATTCCTGGATTTCCAAAAGCACACCTGAGTAGGTATTTACCAATACTAAATAGGTTACTTTGGCACTCGCTAAGTACACTACCTACCTACAACAAAAATGCTATTCTCGTTGTAAGTTAATTATTATTTAAATATTAATACAATTCCAATAGGTACCTAATGATTTTTTAGTTAACAATTTTTAGAAACTATTTAAGTACTGCTCATTCTAAATAACTATAAAGATATTATAATTAGTTTTATAGCATCCAATCGATGGGATAATTGATAGGATATCTAATTAACCGTTGGTATAATATGACTTAATATTTATTAAAAAAATATTCTAAACTTTTAAACATGTAATATATTAAGGATATTTAAATAATGTTTACATATTATGTTTTCCTAATATTTGAAAATAAAACACTAACTTATCAATCCTAATGAATAGGTAATACCATTTAGACTATAGTTATAATATAGCCATATAGGTAGCATAATATAAATAGGTACGTAGGTAGCATACCGAGTAGGTACCAGTTACTACTGAAGAGATAGATTTTGGTAATAACTTATATGGTAGTACCATCGATATGGTTAACTTATAATGACGGTAGTTATATGTGCAAATGGCCGACAAAAAAATCCACAAATATTTCAAACATTGTTAAAATGTACAAAGATTTAACCAAAGATTTTAGCTACCATTTGTTTTACCTTGCAAACAATATTTTTTATGGCGAGTATATTATTTATAATAATAATTTAATTTAACTTTATTTCACACATACACATATGCATACAAGTTATAACAATGTAAGACTATATTGTAAGAGGCAACAGTGAGACATCATAAATTATTTTCAAACTTTTAATATTTTAATTTTAATTCAATTGTTTTAAGTTTTATTTTATCTAGGTAAAATATTAATTTAAATATGTAGGTATAAAAATATATATATAAAAAAAATAGAAAACTTTTTAAGTTTTATAATTTATGTCATTCTCAACAATCTTTAGATTCAGATAATT
Organism: Acyrthosiphon pisum; assembly: GCF_005508785.2. Lineage (NCBI taxonomy): Eukaryota > Metazoa > Arthropoda > Insecta > Hemiptera > Aphididae > Acyrthosiphon > Acyrthosiphon pisum. The sequence goes on from NC_042495.1 coordinate 94,079,474, forward strand.
ATATTATATAGTAAAATACTATTGTCTCACTGTTCACTTTCATACAACTTTTCTGAAAATACATTATTCTCCCTTGTGCAATAAACATTATAATAATCTTATTTATAATATGTATAACATACACTATAATATATTACATACAAAAAAAAATGATAAGGAACTACATGATTTATATACATATTGTTTTACTGTGCCTTTGTCAGTCACTGTGACCATATTTCCTCAACTAAATGTATATTTTTGTTAATTGTAATAGATTCTTTTGGAGATGCTACAAATAAATTGCAACATATTTTAAACTCTTCAGATTCTGAATCAAACAATGTTGACCGTTTAGGTCGTGGAAAGAGAAAAAAAATTAGTTCAAGTTCTGTAAGATCATTGTTTGAAACTGGTATTGATGCAGATGAATCATCAGATGATGATAACCTCGCAGTGGGTTATACTATTGTAAGTATTATTATTATTTATGTAAGTAGTATTTTAATTTTTGCATTTTATTATTTTAATTTGCTTTTTATTCATAGGAAAATATTGGAACTCAGGAAATGAAAAAAACGCCATCCAGATCATTAACAACATTGAATGGACATCATTAC
>NC_042495.1:94080172-94081803 GCF_005508785.2 Acyrthosiphon pisum
CCCAACGATGTATTTTATTTATACACTAGTATCATATTTATCGTATGAAATTATTTATCATTAAAATCAAATTTAATACATAGGTAGGTACATTATTTTAAATAATGACGAGGTACACTGCTCGTTATACTTATTGTAAAGCAGTCGCGTAATTGAGAATGTTTCATGGGAGGGGATCAAAATAAATTTGTATGGCAAACTTGTGGGGGGCTTTGCCCATAATACATCATCAGATTTCTCTGTTTCTTTGAATAATATACAAGAAATTGTGTAGGTAAAATTATTATTAAATATTATGCATTATTAATTATTATTATAAATTATTAAATTCTATTTTTTTTAATAAACTCATTCAAATTTTTTATAAAAATTAATATGACATAGATACCTAATAGTTGATTGAATAAACTGCAGTGACTGCAGTTAAATTTTCAATACATTTTATAATTGGTGTTTATTTAATTTTGCATAATTTTAGCGCGAGTTGTTATACTAATTATAAATTATGATAAGTGTATAAAATACGTTGTACATATTTTGTACGATTTTAAAACATTTAGTTCCGGGCCTAATAATGTTTAGTATTTTGAATAATTTAAAATTGTAATACCTACGTCAATTCCAAGCTTCTTTTTAAAAAAATTCAATGGAGTACAACTAGTTGCTGGTACCTTACTTTTTTTTTGCTCCATTTTTCTTTTAGCTTATAAAAATAAAATCAATTACTAAGTTGTATGACAATGTGACTATGAGGAAATGGCAGGTGTGTTCTGACTGTGTAGTGTCCACTGTCTATACGTAATCGTAATAATCAATGTATAAAGTGTCGGTGAACGTTCGTAGTATTACTATTCATATAGTGTGTGTAAACAATAAGTAATCAAAACAATTCTTTTATTTTCAACATCAGTGTCTTGTTTGAAAGGAAAGTGACTGCAGTTAATGTAATAGGATTTCAAAATTTAAAACTCCCAGTAGTTGTAAAAAGCGCCGGGGGAAAAAAAAAACGCAAATTGGGTTTTTGACAAAACAGATTTTGGTTTTTGTATAATTCTAAAACAAATGACCGTAGATTCATGGAATACTCAAATATCATTTACTATACACCATAAAATTATTAAAATATTTTGGCATCTCTTGAGCTGTTAACGAACGTTTAAGTTTCCAATTTTTTTAGTTTTTTTTTCTATAGATGTCAATAAAAATGTAGTCTCTGGGTCAAAAAAGGTGAAAATTTAATAAATGACTTTTGATATATTGTTACAATATCATTTTAAAAATATTAAAAATACATTTGCACACATATCTTTATAAGCATTTAAAGTGTTGACAGCAAAATTTTGACAAAATTTATCAATTTGAAAACTGAAAAATGATTGTAGTTAAAAAATAAAAATATTCAACTTTTATAGATAATGATTGAAAATTTAAAACAAAGTCCCACGTAAATAAATAAATAAATAATTTTCTTCACTATAATATCATCAAATATACTTAATAAATAAATACAATTTAACACATAGGTACTTTACGCAATGACGATGATGTCACTGCTCGTTATACATATTGTAAAGAAAAATGGTTTTACAATTTCTTTCTCCTAATTTTTTTTTTTCCTTATTATTTTGAAA
>NC_042495.1:94081903-94082855 GCF_005508785.2 Acyrthosiphon pisum
GGGGTAATAATTGGTTACAAAGTTTGACTGGTGGACAAATGTCTGGGCGAAGGGAGAAAGTAATGTGCTGGATTTGTTTGTGTAATTTTTATTTTCCATAGTGTGAACCAGTTTTCGAGTAAGTTGAGGTGGTGTTGGAGTTTGAAGCTTGTTATTGTAGGATCAGAATCGGTGGCTAGGATACAAGTGTCGTCGGCAAAAGTATTGAGGATGGTGCAAGAGGTTGTAGGTATATCTGCAGTGTAAATTAGGTATAAAAGAGGAGAAAGGTCACTGCCTTGGGGTACACCAGCGTTAATCATAAATTGGTTTGAAATTGAGTTGTTTAGATTTACTTGGAAAGAACGATGAGTAAGATAAGATTTGAGTATTAAATAATATGGGGCTGGAAAGTTTGTTTTTAGTTTGTGGAGGAGTCCGTTGTGCCATACTTTGTCGAATGCTTGAGCGACGTCGAGGAAGACACCCGAGCAGTATTTTTTTAGTTCAAGAGAAGATGAGATGGCATCGGTGAGACGGTGCAGGGGGTGGATAGTAGAATGGTGAGCTCGGAAGCCGTACTGTGTGTTAGGAATGATTTTATTTATTTCGGAGATATTTTGGAGGCGTTTTAATAGAAGTGGTAGGAGGCTGATTGGACGGTAAGAAGATGTTGTATTTTTGGGTTTGCCAGGTTTGTGTACTAGTATGATTGTTGAAATTTTCCAGAGTGGTGGGAAATAAGAAAGTCTGAGCATTGCATTGAAGATGTGGGTAATGTTGAGAATTGCTTTATTTGTAAGTTGTTTAAGTATATTGTTTGTAATGAGATCGTGTCCAGGGGCTTTTCCATTTTTTAGTTTGCTGATTGTATATTTAATTTCATTTGGAGTGAAGTGTTTGGGAGGTGTTGTAGTGGGTAGAGCGCTGTTTAATGATTGGTTGATTTTATTTAAATGGTTAATAGGCGGGT
>NC_042495.1:94101656-94102702 GCF_005508785.2 Acyrthosiphon pisum
CCACTAAATTACTTGCAAATTTTCGCAATTTTGACATATTTGGTATAAATTTAAACTTTAAGCATTAAGCACTTATAAAAAAAAATTGTGACTAACGATTTGGGATTTTTTTTTATCACTGGGGGAACAACTTATAAGAACCCTTGTATTAAATTTTCAAAGTTTTCTATCCACCCAAAAATTTTTTTTCGTTATTTTAAAAAAAAATATTTAGAAAAATTGAAAATTTCATTTGTTTATAAATAGCTCAAAAAAAGTGGAAACCCTTGGAAAATTTAACCCTGTTGGACAACGTTAATATAAACATCTGTTGCAAATTTCAAGTGCTTACAATAATTATTTTTTAGTTACAGTATAATTAAGTTTTCGTTTTTGTCAAAAATTGGTTTTGCGTAAAAATTCGCGTTTTTCCGTTATTTTTTTAAGGTTTTTCCTGCCGCTTTTGAAAAGTATTGGGAAATTTTCACTTTTGACCCCCCAAAGTACCAACTAGATTCACTTTCCTTTCAGAAAAGGTACAACTTTTGAAAATCGAAGCATTTTTACTGCTCCAAAAGTTGTCGTCAGACACAAAAAAAAAAAAAAAAAAAAAAAAAAAAAAACAAAAAAAAAAACACACATCATTGTAAAATCAATACATTCATCACTTCGTTCAAAATCTAAAAATCGATTAATTCAAATGCCTATAAATAAATTAAAAATTAGTGAAATATTTTGAAAATAAAACTATATAAAGAAAATGTCAATTTAAACAACTGGTAAAATTTTCAAGTTTCTACAACTCATACTTTTTGAATAATAACAAATATCAAAAATCGTTTGAGGCTAAACCGTTATTTAATGCGGTTTGGTAAAAATTTAAATTTCAAACACTCGTAAAAATTTTTTGTCTTAGTCCGGTTGAGTTTTTTTTACAGATATTTAAAGAAAAACTTATGGAGAACCTTGTACCAAATTTTAAAAACTTAGTTATAAAAGAAAAAATTTTTACGATTTTTCAACCACTAAATTACTTGCAAATTTTCGCAATTTTGACATATTTCGTA
>NC_042495.1:94102802-94102975 GCF_005508785.2 Acyrthosiphon pisum
CACTATCGACTCCTGACTCTTGACTTCCAACTTTCGACTATCGACTTACGACCAGGTGTCCCGGTCGTCTATTTACACGATCCAAGTCAGCAATATATATATGGCGACATAATATATATACGCTTGCCATTGCAACACTCAGCATATTAGCCGTGCTCAACGTAAGGAGTAAT
>NC_042495.1:94103075-94135773 GCF_005508785.2 Acyrthosiphon pisum
GTACGATGTCGATGACGACATTCGTTACAATATGTAAAATCGAATAATAAAAAAAAATATGAATTATATTAATTATAATCTAATATCTATCCGTATTCTTTTGGTAAGTAAATATAGGTAGCAGTGCCTGATAAAATATGTACTTTGATAAGTCTTGTAAGATAAGACACTCACTAGTGTCACAATTACATGATTAAGTTGATTATATTTGAGCTTTGAGGTCAATCTAAGTAGTTGCCTGCACACAGCTGCACCAACTGCAGCAGCGTTTGAGATATGTTGTCGGATTGTACGGAGGTGTTTTGGCAGCTAGATGAAGAGATTGGTATTTGATGGGAGTTTGCCATACAATTTGTACATTTGAACATGTAACATAATTAAAAATTAGAAGCTCATTAGTTGAAAGTTCATTCCTCGCTACAATTCTATTAAGTTACGGAAGCTCTTATCTGAATGCGATAATTCAACATTGTAATAATATTGTAAAAGTTTAGCGACAGATTACAAATCCACGAGATGAAGCTTGCAGTGTATTCGAATAATAATATTGATATTATTACCAAAACCTTCGACAACGAAATAAAATTGGAAGAAAACGGTTATTAATTAAAAACAGTCGTGTTAATTCTCTATTTTTTATAAGTTAAGAGTCACAAGATAATATTATTCCACTGAATTATTAAAACTGTATGTAATTAATTATTATCATATAGTTAACTGCAGTACAAATAAAAACGAAGTAATAGTGTGCCTCAAGCTGACCGGCCGTTAGAAAATCGGTAACAATAAACTATAAATTATAATATATTAATATATTGCATTAAACGATTAAATGATATTATATACAATGATATATATTATACGGTATTATATAGCGACTGAAAACAACATGGCTATTACTGCGAGTTACTATGATATTAATGTGCGATGTGGCCATGTGGGATAATATGATAAATCAATTTATTATTATGTGTTCTCTACGAAAGGATTTACAACATAATGTAATAATAATTCTGGTTTACGAAATTGTTTTACAACGTCTTAACACGTCATTATAACTGCAGCACGCGTGTTGTAAAACCTTTTTTTTTATTTTTCAATTTACGAATATTATAACAAACCATATTTTATATACCTATATCCTCGACGCCGCCGCACACATGTGGTGGCGTTTGGGAATAATAATTTTTTTTTTCCATATTCGATGCATCGACCATAATATTATAATATAATATAACAAAATGTACCGCTGTCCGCTGCAGTTGTTGTCTGTTGCAGTTTCACACGCCGCCGTTATCTATGTTTCGATATCACAATGTCAGGAACAATGACCATAATATATATTATATTATATTTCGCACTCGCATGTACCTACCTATACGATATATTATATTTTTATATTCGATCGGTAAACCGCGCGCAACATCCATCGCACTCGATCGCCCGCTATATATTATATTATAGTCTTTTAATTTTTTTCTCCGTTCTTTTTTCGCATTGCATTGCGACAGGCGGACTTATGTAGTAGTAGTATCTACGCGCATATATACGTTTCCAGCAGTGACGGCGAAAGGACTAATAAAAGGATCATCAATCATTTCGCGATAGTCAATTCAGCGTCGTTCCGTGTGGCAGAAGAAGTCTAGAGGAACGGTCGGCCGACAATGCCGTCATATATAAGCGCGCGGTTATAATATGAAGTGCATTTGAATGGAACAGGTGATGCAGATGGCAGTATATAAAAATTGTGATGCGGAAAAAAGAAAGATTACCTCGTCATCGTTCCCTTGACAAGGTGTACACGTATATATATATACCGTATATACCGACGGCAATATAGACATAAATTATTAGACGACTGAGCAGAGTGTTTGTAGGTATAATATAATATAGGTATTATTATTTATGTATATTCAATATACCTATATTATGTCCCGCGTGTGTGGGTATACACCGTGTGGACTTTCGGTAACACGATTACGGTATGTGTGTTTACTTGGGAGCCGGTACGACGACTTAATTATAAATAATATTATCGGACCCCTGTCGGCACGCCGGGACCTTTAATAATTACAATATGATTGTTTCAACACGACTCAGCATGTTTTATGGGTTTCCAAAACAGACGCACGCAACACAGAACCGACGTAAAAAAAAAAACAAACAGTAATACCACGCACAGACGGTAAGAGCCCAGATTGATTAATTGATTTGGTATTTTATGTTGTGTTCGGTATATTAACTACTTCACGTTTGAGACATATTTATTATTGTTATTATATTATAATATGTTTGTTTAATCAAAACCCAACAGAAGGTAATTTTCTCTCGAACACGGCATAGCCCTAATGGTCTTTAATGTAGTTTAGAACAATGATTTACGACTGTAAAAGTCGAAAAATGTTCTATTCCCTATTATTTAGAACCTATTTTGAATTTTTGAATTTTTTCTTAAGAATTAAATTTCTTCTCAAATTTTGCAAAAAAACAACAGTTTTTAATCAAAAGTGAGTTTCTTATTTATAAAATATTTGTAGTTATACTAATTACTTATTATATAGTAATTATAGTAATAAAGCGTAAAAGCGATTTGGAATTTTTAGCAAAACGTTAAATCAAAATCTAATTAAAAACTGTTAAATACCATTTATGTGATTAAATAGCTCATTAAAAACGTAGACATTACAATTTATACCTATTTAAAATGTTTAAATCATGATTCTTTTATTTAATTTTGTGAGAAAAATATACAAGGATAGCTGTATAATAATTATTAATTAATAAACATACCTACCTACCTAATCTACAAGGACTAAAAGCCACTGACTAAAACAGTGTGTGTGTCCCAACACAATGTATATTTATATAGTTTACTGAAAACTTAAGTGCAGTAAGAACTCTGAATTCCATGCGTGTATGATTAAATTTAAATTATAACCTTTTAGCTATAAATTGTAGTTATTATTTATTACAAATGGTCGAAATTTACTGTCAAAGCAATAAGCATACAGTCACCGATTGACTTTTTAGATTATGAACAAAAAAATGATTTTATACTCAAGTTAAAAACTCATTATAACATATATGTCACAACTTACAAAGTTATTTTGCTAATTTAAACTCCCATGCACATTCAATGAACATTATATATAATTATGTTCCTTTGCCCTCTATAGTTAATAATAAGACCTTATCAGACAATATTTTAGTAAATTGAATTCTTAACTAAACTGTTTTTCGTTCTTAAAACTAACGCATCCTTACGTTTTAAATTTAATTTCGTCTTCACTTCATTATTTTCCTAAACATCGCTTTAATACACTTTCGAAAATTCTATACGTGTTTATTTATACAGCTATAAGTACTTATATACCTACTGTTTATAAATATTATGATCTGCACATTTTGATTTTGTTAAGACATATAATGATCTAAAATTTTAAAAAGAAAATTTAGTATAATAAAATTACTTTTTAATATAATGAAGTATGTCATGGTAGTTATGTTATATTATTTGTGACTGTCGTCCTACGTTAACTAGTAAAATTTGAGGTATGCCAACAATTCCGAGCTCAAACAACTCTACAGCTCCCGTACAAACGCGCAAGGGGTGAAGAAAGACGATGCAGCTAGGTATTATTATAATATTTTTTTTTTCATATCTCCGGCCCGGACGGGTTATATATATACTTTTTATTACACATTACCCCATGGGGTGCACAATTAATAAAAACGTATTATTATTATTATTATTATTGATATAATTTGACTACATAAACGGCATATCATATGACTTACCTGTGTGTGGGAACCCGCCGACTCCTTTTGTCGCCGGCTATAATGCGCTTGTCGGCCCGTGAAATTCGTTCTCAGCGGTTCACAAAAGGACGAAGGAGTGTCACATTTTTTTATTTTTATTGACCAATTCCTATGGCCTCTGCAGAGGAATGAGCAAGAAAAGACGGTGTGGGTACCTATAGACGTTGGCAGGCAAGACGACGTATACGAGAAAAGCGAATTATTATTTATGACCGAGCAATCTTGTTGCACCTGCTGCGGTGCTGATGGTCGAAAGGAGGCAAGCCGAGTAAAATATGGTCAGCACAGTAAATCAATTTGGTTTTTTTTATTGGTTGACAATCATGTGAAACACGGTTTTTCAATCAATTGACGGCGGTGTGCTTTAATTTTTTTCACCGGGGTACCTGCTACCTATACATATACATATTATTATAATATCAGAGATGCAAGAGACATTATTCATATTTATGAACATAATATTAAAATTGCGAGTTGACAATTTCATTTCCATACCAAGTAACATACTAACATGTTATTATATTATATACGATAATATCGTATAATTTTTACTGCATCGGTCTGTTTTACTTGCAGGGATGTTAAATTAATTTATTCAGGCGACACGGATTTCAATATCATAAGTCCAACAACAATATTTCTGCAATCCAAAAAATTTCCAATTAAAAATATGAAATTCTGATTCTTTATAATTCTATAATAATATATACATACTCACAAATTTCCTATAACGTTATTAGAAAACGACCATGCTGTTCATTTTCTACAAAAAGTATCATTTTATTGAATATTATAGTAATAAGTACTTTATTATTGATCACGTGATTTAAATGCTAATTGGCATCAATATTTAAAAAAGCATAATATGTACATTGTTTTAATATATAACTACTAGCATTGATTATAAATACTAGTATTTATAATCAATGCTACTAGCTATATATTTCAATAAAAACAGAAAGTATTTACGTTAAAAAAATGTCAATAATAATTATTATGTATATAATATAATATTTAATATAGGAATTCTAATTGTGGCATATAATATTATATACGAAAAATATAATAGGTACTTTTTGAATATATACCTACCTATCTTTAAGTTATCTTCACCTATATTAATTGAAAATAATGATCATTGCAAATTTCGAATAGCGACAGTAAAATATATAGATTAATATCAAACAAAAATCTGAGTTAGCATCATACGCTACAATTCTTCCAAAATGAGTTTTCTTCAGAATGACGGTTGTCGTTGACTTCGCGTTGTGCCGTTGTCACTATAGGTATATGCCACCTCTCGTTTTGGAACTACTGAACCGGAGGATAATATTTTTACGCAACATCGACGCTTAATAATAATAATATATTATTTATAAAATAACATAATGTAATAATTTCGGTATCATATTATTATTATTATACGACAGCGATGTCAAATCTTCGACCTACGAGAGTTTTAAACTCAGACGACCACACATGCTTCGTGTAAACAGTTAATTCAAACGTCACACTGTGTATTTTTAAGGTGCAGTCGGACACTTGTTATATCGTATATACGGTGTATAATATACAGTTGGAATAATATTAGATGCGCTTGTCTTTAATAGTCTAGTGTATATTCCACATAATATTATTATGAACTTGGCACTCCACCTAATCTCCATTCGTCGGACACATAGTAGGTATTATACGCGCACGCTTGCATGCCTTCAACACGCTGATTCAATTAAATTTAAAACATAAATTTTTTTTCAAATTAGCTGAACATTATATAGGTACCTACGCTGTGTTAATAAAATAATAATATTAAATATATTGATAAAATGTGAAACATTACGAATTTGCATATTATTATTTTAATACTGCGATGAATTCCGTGGAGTAAAATTAAACACGGTGTTGATAGTAAATTGTCTAGAGAAAGGAGAAAATTATATATTTTTAATATTTTATGCAGCAGTAACAAAACTGTACGTGCAAAATAATAGGTATATTGATATACTGCATACTATATATAATAAAATATATATTTGTTTTCCGCTTTTCCATAATAGTAAAATAAATAATAATAGCTAGCATATTCAATCTATTTGATGATATTTAACCTGCCCAAATTGACAAAATTAACTTCATAAAAATCACATTTGAAATAATTGTTATACATCTATTCGATAACTAAAAGTACTTATGCGAGGAATTCGTGTAGTTATACTTGTACCACAGATTTATTTATGTAATTGTGGTTACATAATTATTTATAAAATTAATAACTAAACAATTATAGAGAAATATTAATTTAAAAATGTTCACATTTTATTACACTGCAGTTTATTATAATTAAACTCTAAATACCTCAATTTTTAAGTGTCATCACTGGGTGGCTGCTTTTATCAAGCTTATTCATGTATTTTTAATTTATCTCAGCTAATACTCTTATTGTACCCATGAGGTACAGATTGTGTATATAATAATAAAGGGAAAAAAAACTCTAAATAATTGTTAGTGTATTATAGTGTTATTGATTCAGTAACAATAAACTATTATTAATTGTAATTCGCATGTGTACAATTATGATAATTATATAAAAGCTTATAATATAGAATATAATAACGCTATTGTTTAAATTACTTCACTATCTAAAGATAAAATATGATTGTTATGTTTATGTGTGTATAATAATTTTTATAATTGCCAGTTAAAAATGAACAACATTTAAAATATAATAACACGTTTAATCAAATTTCAAATTGATCCATAGATATTAGTATATTACTATACATACCTATTATACCTAACCACATAGGTAAACGTTCGTATATAAACAATTATGAGATTGGTGTTTGGTTTTTAAGTTTTTTCAAAACCGCTTTTCAGAGGACGAAATATTTATACTTGTCAAATAACAAACGACATTCCTACATTATGGTTTTATTATTGGTCGTTTTAACATAAGACAGTAGTAATGTGTTATACCTACTCGCCGTACAAACACCCAATATTATTTCAAGAGAACATTTTTTGAAATTCGAATGATTTATTTCGCATTTTGTTGTACGCAATATATTATTATGTGTCCCGTACAATGTGTATATTATTAAATATTAATGCGCCTGTATGCATCATGTACGTATATTATATATTATACCTATATATATATATACACATATGTCGTATGTTCGTTATACTCTGTTTAAAGAGTATTAAGATTTAAGGTCCACGAATAAAGTAAGTAATGAATAATGATTAATTTTTCACAGCACGTTAGCGCAGACAACGTGCAATATGCACATAATGCTATTAAAATATTCACTCTATAATATTATTTTATAGCCATACATATATTACACATGATTGTGATGTACAAGCAATAATAGTATAGTCGCCGATTATTTATAGGTAGTTAAATTGGTAGGCTACGACAGCGTTTTGATTGGCTATGCTCATACCTGAATTTACGTAAAACCACAATAAAATGTTAACGCCCTAATAACGCAATCGGTTGCTATTTTATTTTATTTATTTATTTTTTAATTTATGTTACAACTTTTAACAATCGTAATAATAACATGATAAAATATAAAAATTAATAACATAAAAACCGTGTTTATATTATAGTATTGAGTCTTAATCTTCTCTTTATACTTCCGCCACACATGAAGTTTTTATTTATCACCAATTTAAACGGTTATTGATTTATTATCTTATATTTTTCTGTTATTTAGATACTATAAAAACATTTTACGTTAGGAAATAGTTTTGATTATTGTCGAGTGATAGTGTCCCCCGACGGTTCCCCCATATAAGTCTTAATATCACCCCGCAGTGATGAATGAAAAGTTATAAATATATATTATAATGATATTAGGATTCAGATTTTAAAAATATTATTATAACTATTCATAATAACAAAACAAGTTGAATGATTTTAAAAAAAAACAAGTAAAGTGATTAAAATGATGAAAATATTTTTTGAAAATCAATTGAAAAAAAATTGAAATTAAAAGTTTTGCAACATGTCAACGTTATTAGTAATCACTATTATCTAGGTACTTAAATATTTCAATAGTTGTGTATAGAGTACTGAGTAATATATCGGCTTATTATAATATAATTACCTATTGGATGGAGTTAACATTTTACAATGTGTTCTAATTAACATACGCCACGTCCACGTGTAGTGATTTAAATAGGCAATCGAATAATATTATGATTAGTTAATAACAACAAATTCTCGTACCTAATTACGTGAGCTATGTGAGCTACGTGAACTATGTGCCCGATACTGTTTATGTACTTAAACCAGTGTCCAGTACCAAATACCTACCTACCTACATAATATTGTATTTCCAATTTCCACAAATACCTTTTAAACCGCAGTGCAATTTTAAACACATCAGTAATAAATAATATGTTGTCTCTTAAATACTTTCGTGACATTCAAAAACGTATCATTACTTATTAATTCCAACTATAAACTAATGATGAACTAATGTTAATAATTATAATTTAATGGTATACTGCATACAAAATAGTGCAGTATAGACATTTGATTTTAATTTTGCCCTTCGGATATTAGACACCTTGGCGAACACATTGTAATAATATTTACTAATAGCTGTTCAATTATAAAGTTATTACAGGTACGGTGATGATAATTTCAATGTGAAATATTAAGAAAAGTCTAGACTATTTCCAAAATATATAAAAAAAAAAACCGAAAATATGGTGTGTTCGGATATTTGAGGCATTACACAGGTTAGGTATATTCTTATAATATATTATACAATTTATTAAAAAGCAGTTTTATTCAAATTTGTATTAAGTCGTCAACATTGTCAAGAAATAAATTTTCCGTCGTCAAATTCATTACGTGCGTATTGTATATTTATATAGATAGATATAACTTTATAATAATATAAGTGTGCTTTAATTGGATAATTAAACCTACTGCCAAAAATATTTAAAAACGGCCATAGGATTTGGACCAAAACAACATAAACATGTCAAACGAGTTTAACTAATTTAATTTAATACATTGCACAGTAAATTTCCTCGAAAACCTATGCACAAGCACAATATTCAAAGAACACAACACCAATTAAAATGTATACACAACGCATATTAGACAATGTTTAGCTGACTGTTTATATATTGAACGTGAAATAAAATAGTTTAATAGTCGAAAAATATATTTTTTTATCAGATCTGACTATTTACTGCGTGCGTCGATTTAATAATAATAATAATATGACCTCATCAATTTAAAAACTAATTGAATAATTACACCGTACATTATAATAAATTAAAAACAGGTAAGATATCCACGCTAATTGAAATTTTATTTATCTCGCAGAGTTGATAATATAGGTATGTGAAAACTGATTCTATAAAAATCCGCCAACATTGATTTATCAGCCTGCAGATTATGTAGAGATTTGCAATAATTAAAATTGAAATAGGTAGGAACATCTTGAACCCGATGATGACGATGATAATAATAATAATAATAATAATAATAAAATGAAGAAGACCAGCGTCATCAATGAGACGACGACTAGCCGGAGCCTATAGAATACAATATATACATATGATATAGGCGCATAATAGTATCGTAATAGGTCAAATTCCCATCGAGATGGTATCTGCCAGAGTTGGAAACGATTAAAACGGCCATAAAAGATATTACAAATAACGCGGGCACCGAATTCACGTGTATACATATTAAATACGAAAAGCCGTTTCCCTTGGATCGTGTACAGATCCGCCCGGGCGATAAACATAAATAAAATACAAAATTTAATGAAATAAAAACCCGAAGGAAGACGAACGCTCATAAAACATAAGTGACACGAACGCGCGCCGTCGGGAGGAGACTATACAATATAATAAAGACAATAGTTGTACCTATATAGGCGTATGGTACCTGCTGCAGCACAAGCGACGGGACCGATCTCAATTTGTACAGCCGGTCCTAAGTATTTATATAATATGTATATATATATATATATATATATATATATAATATAGTGTATTATATTGTAGACCGGCTGTTTATTTTTTAATTGGCCGCGCACAGGGGGTGGCGGTCGGCGCAGCACGGTTTTTCGAAAATATTTTAATCGTCTCGGGTGCGTCATATTTTTACGTAGGTTTATAACCACAGTCGGTACGACCGTACACGATGTATTATGCCTAATACTATTACTACTACCTCTCGTATGTGTGTACTACAAATATTATCTGAAAATGCAAGAGGGTCAAGCTTTTATAGTGTAGGTGGGTATAGTATAGTAGTATACTATATTATATTTAATATCGTTATGGGTCCATATCATTATTATTTAACGAGTGACAAGCTGGAGAGGTCCCTCTGACCAATCGAAAGCCCTGCAAGCAGTCCACTGATAAATATTATAACAACCGTCGATTAAAACAAAGTTCATCCCGCCAAATACCGAAAAGTACCTAATTTAAATGCGCCGTGACGTGTAGGGGGGGGGGCGTATATTTCGTCTTTGATGTTTCATAGTAATTACACTATTCATTGAGCACGAAGTATATACTATGTATATATACTTAAATTAATCATACAAAACGATCGTTTTAAATCACGATGTACACTGCACACTGTTTGACAAATCAATCGTAATCATAAAATACATTATGGTGGATTACCGATTAACCCAATTATCAATCCACATTGATCCTAATATTGTTGAAACACGCTGTTCGGTTTTTATAGACAAATTATAGGCTTACAAACATATCTGCGTATAGCTCGCACACAATTAATATAATATCATATGATAACAAGCTGGAGGGCCCTCGATTCTCGAGCCAATTATACGACCCCTGCTGCAGTCGCGAGTGATAAATATTGTAACAACCGTCGATTGAAACAACGTTCATCCCTCCAAATAGATGGGTACTGAAATCAAATTACTTTACCAAATCATTTTACTTGAGCCCCGTGACGTATAGGAAGGTGCGCATATTATAATAATTATGCCTTTGATGTTTCACAGTAATCACACCATTCATAGGTACCATCTGCATTAATCGTATACAATGATTATTATAATTTATGATATACGCATGGCCCACCGTCGTCTCGCCGGTGTCGATTTTGACAAATCAACCATATGATGATGGATTAATCCAATTATTATCAATCCACCTTGATCGTAATTTTGTTGATACACTATTAGGCTTGCTTTTCGTAGGAAAATTAGGCTTAAAAACTTACCTGCGTAGCTCACACACAAATTAATGTATGCAAGTTAGGTGTACACTAAAAATATTTGGCCAGATTTGTAGTAAAACCCCCAAAAAAATGTTCGACTGAATCATTTGTATCTATTTATTATTTATATGCAAAATACAATTTGGATTAAGATTCCATTATAATATACATTCCAAATAGGACTTTTATTTGACCCTGCCGTTTTATATTTATCGAACTGTATAAAAAAAAGCACAACAGTTCCTAGAAATCCTTAAGCTCAGTTATAATACTTATTTATTCATTTTTATGCAATACAACACTATTATGAAATTAATATTTTATACGTCAGTTCGCGCAATCATTTGGATAAAACAAAAATATTTTAAAACTTCCTTTTATTAATAATAGGCGCAAATAGCGTTTCGGATTTGGGAGGGCTTAGCTTCTAAATCCCCCTATTTGTGCTTATGTCTAGTATACCATTGCAGACAGTGGCGCAATTATCGGGAGTGTTGGGTGTGCAATTCACAAGGGCACTCGATTTTTGGGGCCCCGAGATCTCATATACGATATTCCTACTATAATGTGTAATATACAAAATAATATAATAATAATTAAATATTAATACAATTAATATAATATAATCTATTAATCTATATGTAGGTATATATTATAAAATAGAAGCCCCTTTTTTGTATGTACGAACATACCTCGAAAAGAACTCTACTTATTTTAATACGGTTTTCACTAGTAAACCGGTCGAGTCACGGGGAAGGTTTTAATGTATAATAATTTTGTTTGGTAAAATGAATTGGGTGCCGGGTGGCCGAAAATAATAACAATCTATGTCTATATATACCTATAGTACAAATAAATGTTTGTCTGTACTCGTATGTCATTGATCTCCTCCTAAACCACTGGACATTTTTTGTATGTTTTTGAGAGAGTCTCTGAATGGTTTAGATTCACTGTTTAGACCCAGTTGGTTCAACCCGAAGAGGTATTTTGAGATTTACGACAGACATTTTTGTTAATTTTTTTTTTTTTAAATAATTAGTAAAAAATAGTATTTTAAATACTTGCCATTAGTTACTCTGGTAGATGAGGTAAAAGGATCCATTAAATCGTCGCACGCTTATGGTTTCGAATAAAGAAATTATATCTTAAAACAAACATGAGAGTTAAATGTATATTTGTAAGCTGTGGCTATTATATAGGTTCTCAAAAACTACTTGACCGATTTTGTGAAAATTTCAAATTGTTCTTGGAGATATTAGGAAAGTTTAAAGAGTACTTTGAACCACGTTCGATTTATACCAAGTGCTGTACTGTGTTTAATTCTTGCTAGCAGGTAAGGGCCTTTCAAATGGGCCCCTTATTATCAAGTTGCGCCATTGATTGCAGACCAAAAGGGACTGTTGTGATTTAATTTTGGACATAGTTTTCCAGTTCTATAGTGTACGCCGTCGATTGGCGCACAACATATTATTATTATAATATTATATTACTATCGTGTAATTGAGTATAATGAAACTATATCCGAGTACCTATAGTACATGTTTTGCGTTTATACTGTGTAACGTATTTCGTCGTACCAACAACAACAAAATTACCTATAAAAAATACCTATACATTATACCATTATTAAGTACCTATGTATTATACCTATATATTATATGCGTACAATTATATTATCCAACACGCGATTTGACGGTGGTTTCGTTTAAAATAATACACACAGCTACTAAACGGTCGTGTATAAAATAGTTGTACGCTTTACATAAACTAAACATAATAATATATAAAGACAATTGCTGACATTTAATTAAAACGTAATCGCCCGAACACGCTGTTCGAGTCCTCTGGTTGTATTATTGTCACACTGTGCATTTAATTAAACGTACACGTAAATACAACACCTGGATAAACGATTTCCTGCGCAATGTCGGGGGCCCGACCGATATCTTAACAACAGAACGGACGTGTATATTGCCACATTATGTTATTATGTATTATCATGACAATAAAATAATAATAATTTTAAAAAATATTACTGTGGGCAGCAGTCGCAGACATGGTACCACATATAATATATTTCGCACACGCTGCTGCAGCAGACGCATTCAATAAGTAACACGACTGTAATGACACTTTTTTTACCGTCACAGCGTTTAACCAGTATTAATTATTAATCAATTTCAATGTAATATAATGTATAGGTACTTACCATATACGTGAATATTTTATTTCTGTAATTCGAGTTTTTTCAGACGTTATTCCGCTATATTTAAATAAAATTTGTTTAAATATGTAATCGAGCAATAAGTAATAACTAGTATACATCAGCTACGTTAACTTAAATATACTTTATGCTAATTGTTAATAATAAAATAAAAATACGATCAGTAATTCCTTGACGATAGTCGTCGGAGATATAATAATATCATGGTATACACCAATAGTTTATATAATTACATTATTCGAAGAAACACCGATACTGCAGCTACCATTATAAGCAATAACCTGTAGTCTAAGTGTCCTGCAAGATGTTAAATTATATTTAGAATAAAATAAAATGTAGACTTAAAAAAAAGCTGTACCTAAATATTAATTTATAGAAAAAATTTTACTAAATGCATACTATTATATCGTGTCTGCAGTTTTTTTTATTGGCCAACGATTCCCGCAGCTGTAGGAAATTTCTGTATAATAATTATATTACACACAAAACCGTTATATCGGGTTCAGAGCCTGTACTATGCAGTAAGTACCTACCTACGGTAGCTGAGAATAAACCACTCGAGTCGAATGAAAAACCGAAATTAACTAAGCCGTTGTGTGTATATACAACCCTAATGGAGCTGTTAAAATGTAGTACTATAATATACTACGTCTGTACAATAAACAATTACCCGTAGTTACGTACTTACGCGCGTATTATATGGGAAACAACAATATATGGCACACCAGCTAAATATACAATTTACAACGTGTAGATAACCTACTATATAAGGGAAAAGATTAATCGGTCTTTAACGTCGACGTTTCGCGGGACCCCTCGCCCGGAGAGTTCTTTGTAAAAATAAACTTTTTTGGCTGGAAAAAAAACTATATAACATATATACAAATAAAAAACACGGGATTTCAATAAACTGTTTAAAACACGCGGAAGTAGCGAGCTCGAATAAATTACATCGATTTATTTTGAAGTTTTTACAATAACACTACAGTAAACATGAATAGTGTTTCGGCGGCGGTAAAGAGAGAACACTATTATATTGGGGTGCGGCTTCTGTATATCCTCCCCCCCCCCCCCATATCACCACTCTTTCCGCACCGAGTCGCCTGCAGTCGAACGCCGAAAAACACCGAAGGATTTATGTACTACGCCGGATTTATGTACAACGGTTTACATAATATTTTAAAAATCCGAAAACACGAGGTGCAATGCTTGAGAGGGTGTGACAAGGGAGATAAATGCACGCGCACGAGTTTCATTACAGACTGCAGTTCCAGCGACGGTCGACGACGACTCTGAATAATAAAAGAAAATGCTCTTATGCGTTCGTTGAGTGGTTCATATTATATATAAGTTATGAGTACATATTTTTAATATACACTATACCAATACATCGCGTATTATTATCAAATTATCATAATATTATGTAGTAGGTAGGCACCTATAATACGTTAATTAAAACACTTCATACCTTTGCTCAGAAAATAATTGCAAAAAAAAAGCATATAACCACAATAAAAACGCACTTTACAATAGCTACGTGTAAAAAACGGTTAGATATAAAAATGAAAAACAAAATGTGCTTATATTTACCAGTATTATTACGTATATCATTCTCGTATAAGTATTCAGATTGAAAAAGTTGTGATATCATTTCTGGTGCTGACTAAAATATTTGATTTACTTGGCGGTGTCTAGTGCATAATGCCATACTGAATATGATATGAAGGATAAAACAAAATTTACTTCAATAGTCGTTATATAATAGTATATATGCAATGCAATTTGAAGTAAACACTTGAAGTATTGAAAAATTGGTTTAAACTATAGACTTGCAGAGACTTAAGTCGCAGGGTTTGTGGCTGATAAAATGTGCTCCGCGAAATGAATGTTCATAATATATCTACCAAGGTGGATTTATAAATCCACCTTGATTCTACTATGACTATGTTGCCTTAATAATATTTGTGATAACCATTTTTATTATCTCTGCTCCGTGGCGGATCCAAGGAGGTATATTTAAATCACACGATTCGCAAATATATCATTGGAAAAGGTACTTTGAAACTTTTAAAGTTATTTAACCACTAACAACTTACATGAATTCACTATTTGGAGACCAGTGAAAAAATGTTTAGGGTGGGTGGAGTAAAAATATTAAATGTGTGTCAAGGAAAAAAAATTCAAGTCGCCACTGTCTCTGCTTGTTTTGATTATTATATACGCAGGCACAATACTACCAATACAACAAAGCTAACGAAACATGTAGGTATTACTAAACGATAGGTTATACCCTACACGCGGTATCGGGCACATCTACATACGCACTACGTAGTAGCGTTACTATTATTATTATTATAATTAATGCGCGTAACCCGGATGGTGCTTATTTTACTTGCCGCCTACGAAGATTCGGTCAACTGCTCTCTTCGTATATATAATAACAATAATACGTTCCTCAGCAGTGTGCGCCTATGTTCCACATGTATTATGTACATTGTAGCGGGTAAAAATTAAATTCTAATCGAAACACTCATAATACGCGTGTAAACGAGTACACGAGAAAAACTGTGGTCGGCGTTGCAGACGATGGGGCGTATAATATACATATTATGAATATTAAACCATTATGTGTACAAATATACATAGAATAGTATGCGTGTGCCGAGCACATATCGTACTGCAATAATGTATACGGTCGTCGTCGGCTGCGAGGCTAGAAAGTTTGACGGTGATAAATTCCGTCGGCTCCGGCCGGTTATTAATTCGTAATAATTTAATTTCCAAACGTGTACACTGCTGCGGTATAATAACGCCGAGTACATCATATACGGCCGTATACCCCTCCGCCTGTATAATAATAATATGTTAAACCTGCGACGAGGTACCTATATAATATTATACGAGGACAACGTATAATAATAATAATAGTTATATAATAATAATAATAATATTAATAACATTATCGTATTATCATATTATTGTGACGGGCGCGCTCCGCAGCCGCTGCAATATTCTCCGACCGAGATGTATAGCCACAGCAGCAGCAGCAGCATCAGTAACCGGACCGTACTGGACCTGACTGTATTATAATAAACTCGCACACAGACGCACAAACACGCACAGACAATTCATTAGGCACCGGGTCGCGCCCAGCGGGACGCCGTCCGCACGGTTTTGTCGTTTTATATTATCCGTATTAAATTATCGTTATTACCGCTTGTACACTGTCGCCGCCACCGCCGCCACTGCCCGCCCCTCGTTCGTCCAACGTGTGGGCGCCACTTACTAAATAATAATAATATCATCCTCCGCCGCAGCCGCCACTGCTGCCGGTGCTGTTGCAGCACTCCCCGCGCCGCTGCACCCGTCCAACTGCAGTCAGCGGTGAGAACTGCAACGAATAAGAGCATTAAATATCATTATTGCTGCGGACGTCCCTGCAGCTCGGGAGAGGAAAAGTAGATGCGATTCGGTTTTGAAGCGGATCGTGCGTAGACGTTTCGCGCGATTTCAATGTACCTACCTTTATATCAAGATGTACGTATATTAAACCGATAATATAATAATTATTATATTATATAAGTCGAGACACCGTCGAGTATATAAAAGCCACCTAAGTATAATATAAAACCATTAATATATTTACCATTATAAATTCTTATATAACTTCGTTCCACGAGTTTCCGACCCTCATTCAAATTCTCTAATGAGGTACCCACACAGTTGCAGGGGCCGGGTATAAAACCGCGATTATTAATCACTTCCTGCTTTTTTTCTATTGCGCACCCATCTGATCTTTCAATCCTTGGTCCTCCGTGCAGGAATTTGTTTGTGCTACCCTTAAAGGGAAATAAACTACTCTGCTCTAATCGAGAACGACTATACAGTCGCAGTGTCGTCTTCACTCGCCCATACTTCTCGGACATGTCTTTTCTTACTAAGTCGAGCGAAATCGGTATAATAGAAATTTACAATATAGGTAGGTACATAAAAAAAAAAAAACAAACGGTATAACTTTCTCTAGTCGGGCGCCTGCTGGTGACATTGGAGCCGATTATAATTATTCGTTCCAGATTACGTCAACTACTCGTGTCACATATCCCCCCACAGTAGTCATCTATTATAACTGTACAAATAAATAATATAATATTTTAAATACATACATAATATATCATATCGTAAATACAATTTGTCGTACATAGTGTAGTATGTTAAACGGCAAATTGTAAACAATTTCTACACGTTATGTCTGCTGCAACAAGCATATTATACGACGGATGAAAATAAACGCGTACTACTCGATAATTATAGGTTATAAGTTTATGACCGTGTGGAAGTTGAGTTCTATATGCTCAACTCCATCGACGCGCGAGCGCCGAGCACACACAGTTCGGTGATTTAGGCATATATATACCCGTACATAATATAATACATTATAATACAGTCGTGTACTCGTGTATATTGTTTAGGGTTTACGTGGACGGCCATCTTTAGGTACATCTTTTAACGTCTCAACGTCCCGCACTGTATAACATAATAATAATATAGTATATTACTACAATATATATCATGCACACGGGAACTCGGTGGTGACGACGGTCCACGGAAAAAACTCTTCGCCATAAAATCTGCAGCAGCAGCCGTCATCGTTTTGCGGATATAATATAACGCGCAGTATCACGTAGCACGCACTCGCACATTAATATTATTATTATTGTAATATGATGGCTCGTTTAAATCGCTATAAACTCGTATTCGACTGCCATTCGATTTTTATTTTGCTCGCGCGTGCACGCATATAATATAATATATAGGTATGCATATAATAATATTTCGCGCATCGTCATATCGCTGCGGCGTATATTATTATATATATGTATTCCGCGTATATGATAACTAATAATAATATTAATGTATATACGCATACACACCACCACACGCCGTGCGATATAAATTATTATTTTTATATATCATCGCGAAAAAAAAAAATCCTCGTGGCAGATTTATGTTCAGTAATAGAATATCTCGAGCTTATCGAATAATCCGTTTAACCGCGCGGACTGCCCCTGCATCGGCAAGCGTCGCATTATTATGTATAACACTGTGCGTAATCGGCGGCACGTGTATATATAATCGTGTGACGTACGCCATCGCCGCCGAAACGGTAAAAAAGGAGAGGAAAAAAACGAGATCCGTAATTACATCGGTTTCGGTATAGCAATATTTCACGTTTTTAACGACCCGATGTTGACATCGGAATTATCCCGTGAATACGAGATTAATTAAAATTGCCTTGCGCTGCAGCACCCTGCGCAGCACTGTATACAAAGAGTTATTGAAAAAATAAAGTCACTATATCAATAATATGATTAAAGCGTCCGAAAACCGTCATCAATAATATAATATCGTCCGATAAAAACAATTTTTTTTTTATCGTTTACCGATTCTTCCTATATTATACGTCATATATCGATACCTACAATATTATACATTTTTTAAACCTATAAAGTATATATTATTATAATGTTTATAGTTTTTATATGGTTACAAAAGTTTTAACTGAAAAAAATGACACCTATATATATATATCATAATTTATAACAAGTACCGCGGGCGATCTATGGTACACATCATAACATTCATTTTAAATACCAGAATTTTTTTTTATATAATATAGTTTGAAGTATACCTATAAAAGTAAACATACAAAAAAAACATTTAGTGTGTATAATACCAAATATATTTTATAGGTTTCTAAACGTAAGTTCAAAGCATCTTATATTCCCGCAGTGTCGTCTAAGTGTCTAACCCAGTAGTTCTCAACCTTTTTATATCCACGTATCGCCTACACAGTCTGAAAACGCGTTCATGTACCACTTGACCAAATTACCTTTTTTTGTGTATCTTATATATTACGTTTACTTATAAGTTATATTAAGTATTATAATAATATTCTTTGTATACGTATATACTTACAATTGTTATGCTAATTATAATATTATATTGGAATGTATATAGAAAATTGCCCATTCTGTTTCCAATTATGAAATTAAAAAATTGAAATACCTTAAATATCACTATAATAGAAAAAATATGTTTGATCAATTGGAATTTTGTGTTATAATAAATAATATTCCAAACTATAAACATTTTTTTTTTTTCAAAATCATTAAAATTAACTCTAACAATTAAACCGTAGTCATATTATGCAAGCTGTATATGCGTCTAATACGTATATAGCTTTTTAAATACATATCACTCGTATAATCGAAACATAGATACTTATAGGTTATAATATAGTTATATAACTTTTAAACATCGTGACCGTAGTACGGTGAATAAACAATATTATTTTCGGCGCAGGTATATAGGTATTATAGTTTCAAAAAAAAATAAAATGGAATGGTTCGCTGTTAAAAAATATTTTTACGTGGTATAAATAATAATAACAATAATTAATGATACACGCGTAATAGGCTGTAGCGGAGATACCGATTAATGATTATACCCATATAGTACAGAAACAGACGAATCGCGAGTTGTTTCTCGAAAGATATTTCGTCCAATTAGAGCGACACACGCGATAGCCACGTATCGTATTATAGTATATATATAAATTAAGTAGCCGGGAAAATATAATCGCGCAATTAAGTTGACGGCGGATAATATATTATATCCAATGCCAGTACAACACGCGTATAATAATTCTCAGCTCCATGTCCCCGCGGCTACCCCACTTTGGAATTTTCAAACAGAAAGAACTCCATTCGTTTGTGCTGCTTCGTTTGTGCAGGTCTGTGCTTTTAATCCCATCGCTTGTGCTCAACCCCTTCCAAAGTTAAGCAACTTTCAAAGTGGAGGGGCCGTGGACGTGGAGCGGTCTAATTCTCGCGGTCCCACAATGTACTTAATATATATTTACATAACATAATATAATATTGGTAAGTTTAATTTGAGATTAAAACTAACATTCCTAAGTCAATTTACCTACGCTGTGTAGAACAGTGTAAATAGGTTCGTTGTAAATAAAATTAAAATTATTTGTCAAATATATTTGGTAATTTTCTTCGATAATAATATTTTTTGGCATGACAACATTTTAGTTAAAAACATTATATGAAAAATCGTTAGTTTTCGTTTAATTAACCAATTTCATAAATAGTTGAATGAATATATGCAATCATCAAATGTCTAATGTATGGCGTATGCTAATAGCTAATGTATTTTTAGAAAGATATTAGAAGAACGTCAATTTATAAAGATATATTATATTATTTATGATTTATAAACTAATTTTTGAAGCATTTAGCTTTTTTAAAAATACAATTTTAGCATACAAAATTTAAAAAAACTGAAAAAAGTGGAAAATTGAAAATTAATAATTATTTTAAAAATTATACCATGTCAAGAAATAAGGCGTGGCGAAGAAGGTAATCGTGTGGTAGCCACCTGTGAGTTTTTAAGGAATGGTGGGTATAGTTTGGTATTGGCCAATGGATAATAATTTGGACATTGTTGATAGTATAACTAGCATGCTAGTATTTTAGTATTTAGTACAACAAGTAGTTGAAAATATGACAATAGGTGTCTTTATCGGGTTTTGGGGGGGTGGAATAGCCTATCTATAGACGATTCAAGTTCACCACGACACTGTGGCATGCATTTGCTTTGATGGTGGTGCACTATATTTCAAGCTTGAAGCCTCTGCTAGTGAGAATAAGTTTTTAGAAGGAATTCATCTTGAGTAGTGCCCCTGCAGGGCTTACGAAAGTCGAGTTCGACGGCTAGTCAAAATTAGAAATCAATAGGGCGGTTGATATAATTTTGAGCGATTGCTGTTCTGTTGCTAATGTCGGAGATGTGGTTGTGTGGGGAATGGAGTACTTGCATTTTGACGGACTTAGTTAGTAGTTGAATGTGATCCTTGATGGGTAGGTATACCTATATATATACTATCATATATGATGTTCGCGGAGTAGCAAAACTGTGGTCAGGTTAACTGTGCAGGTCTGTGGGAGAGTGTACTCGGTGAATCACTCTGTATATACATTCGTATCCAAGTTATTCCAAGTCGAAACAATGCACGCCCATCGGAAAACATCAGCGTAATAAATAATAATAAGTCATATCGTTATAACGCTGTTAATCTAAATTTTTTTTCCCGTACGAAAAACGATTCTCGGTCGTCTGCGCGCTCACGCGTCGCGTTTTATATAATATTTTTATTATCCCATTAGTCATCGCGTTTTATTACCGACAGATATCCGGTTGTCTCGTGTGTAATATATATATAAGCATACAAGTGTATAGATATAAGTCGGTATTTGGCTGGTTTGTATATGCGCAATATTGCTGCAAAGGAGTATAACCGCCAAACTAATTGTTTGATGTCTAACAAACGCCGTAAAAAAATAACACATATTTTATTTGCGCAGATTCCTCGAACTCTTAACATTATGTTACTGCAGTACTATCATAGCCCAGGGGTGTGTAAATATAATAATGTACAATAATAGGTACACAGTATTTCATCGGCCCGTCGGCGCTGCACAAGAGTGAGAGAGACAAATATTGAATGACATTCTTGAGGGTTTGACTGATCGGCGGTATTGTATTTTAATTATTATTTTACTTTGGGCCTAAAAATAAATAAGTTAAGAAAGCTCACTCTGCCAGCGTGCTAAATTTCTAAACGTATTTTAATACAACGCATTATAAACTATAATTTCAAATACAATTTAAACAGAATTTGACAACCCTAATATTTTGACATACCTACAATATCAACAATCGTAATTAAATATTTTAATACAAACAATCCTAGCTATATAATAATATACAATAACTAGGTATGGCCGGTAATAAATAAATAGCAACAATCATTACTATAGGTATGTACTGGTAATTAACGGACACCACGCAGATATAAGGTTTTTTAAATTTCTAATCTTATGTTTAGAAACCTAAAACGGTTTTCGTAAATTTGAATAAAACTATCATGAAACAATGATTATTCAAAATTATAGATTGAAAAACGGTCATTAATATGATTCTCTCAGTGTTGTACTGTTGTGATGTTACTCGATAACAAAAAAAACTATTTCACATGAATACGTTTTGTTTACCTATGTGGCGCGTGCGTAAGAGAGACAAACAAAATATAGGACGCATTAACATCATCTTTATAGTAATGCTACGATCGCTCTTTTCATCAATTCAAACGAATCACAATATTATATATAAAAAACCAAAACAAACAACGCTCCTCCCGTCGATAAACAACAATAACCTACGCTAACCACTATTATGTTACATCACGATTTATTCTAAAACAACAATATAAACACACGAAACCTATACCGGAGCTTGTCAAAATAAAATTATAATATATGCATATAAAATAACATACTGCAGTCGTGGACTGCAGCCGTCCCGGTGATATCGAAATGCACTTGTGTCGAGCAGAAGTTTTCATCACAGAGGACCTGTTTTCGGTTTCATTATTAGAACGCCTCACTAGCCGGCGCAAACGCCCCGTTTGGCCGAACATAATATACATAATATACATTTTACCTATATAATAGAACCGACGAGATGTGAACACACTCACTCACCACGGCGGATCTCAATAATTTTGTGGACCGAACACAATATAATGGCATGATATTAATAATAATATTAATACGGTATATCGTTATGTATAATATTCGGAGAGATGAAGATGACACCCGTGCTCCACAGACTGTGAACGCCCTTGCAGTGAACGGTGAACATTTACTATCGGGTTACTGTTATTGTCGTTAATTACCGTAGGTACCACGTATACCATACGTCTTGTCGTCCCGAAACCAGTCGAAACAATCGAACAGGTCCGACTTGCGCGGCGGCGGCGGCGGGAAAAAAGAGAACACGTCTAGCCGTTGCCGCAGTAGTTTTGCGTACCTACGTTACACTCGTATATTCGTTACTAGTGTTATACATATTATTATTAAATAAATTATAAGAGTATCTACATATAATATTTAACCCGCGTACCGATACGCATTATTGACCTAACCTAACTAACCTAACCGCAGGTACTACGTATATACCTTTACGTAATGTCGGCATGTCGTCCCCGAAACCATTTCACACGCGCATTCGACACTCGGTCGATCGTCGATACGCGCGTGCAGTGGCGGATTTAACGGTCGTTTAGTCGGAAAATGCCAACGGGGCCCCCTCCTAAATTGTGTACTGAGGCCCACTCAAATTATAAAGTTGATTTTTTTTTTAATTTTAACCAAAAAAAATGTATCACTAGCAGCTCCTAAAATTGTGTGTAGTACAAAATTTAAAAGTGTGTAACTCAAATTAAACCTTTATCATTTTATGTATAATTGTATGGCTTCACTTTTTTTTAGATTCTGAGCGGAGCGTTGAATGTATTGATTTTACAATGATGTGTGTTTTTTTTTATTTTTGTGTCTGTCATCACCTTTTAGGACAGTGAAAATGCTTGGATTTTCTTCAACAGTATCTTTACTGATAGGAAAGTGGTTCTGGAATCTAGTTGGTACTTTGGGGGATCAAAAGTAAACATTTCCCAGTAGTTTTCAAAAGTGACGTGAAAAACAAAAGAAAAATTAAGGAAAAACGGGAATATTTACACAAAATCTGTTTTCGAAGAAAAAGAATTTGGTTTTTGGTGCAACTCTAAAAAAAATGACCGTAGATACATGAAATTTTGACTCAATGTTTATATTAGTATTTTCTATACACCGTAACATTTATCAAATATTTTGACTTATTTTGAGCTGTTTACGGACATTTTCAGTTTCCATTTTTCTATAAATATCAATAAAATGTTATTTGTTGGTTAAAAAAGCATGAACATTTAATAGAAGGCTCCTAGTATATTGTTTCAAAGGCAGATAAAAAAATTTGAAAATCCATAGTCACAATTTTTTTTTATAAGCATCTAAAGTTCAAATATTGACAAAATACGCAAACATGACGAAAATTTGCAAATTATTTTTGGTTAGAAATTCATAAAAAATGTTCTTTTTAAATCTATAAGATTTGAAAATGTAATTCAAGATTCCTCATAAGTTTGTGTACCTTTTCAAAAAAAAAAATGTCTGCAAGAAAGTCAAATTAAATTTTTATGAGCGTTTGAAATTCATATTTATACAACATTTGATATTCACTCGATTTCTCGTGTAACGATTTGCTTATTTTATTGTAATTAAAAAACGAATGACTGTAGATACTTGAAAATTTCATTGAATATTTATATTAGCATTTTCTATACATGATAAAATTTTGAAAATAATTTGACTCTTTTTGAGCTGTATGGGCATAGTCAGTTTTAAATTTTTTTAGTTTTTTTTTTCGATATATATCAATACAATAAATTTTATTTGTTAGGTAAAAAAGCGTAAAAATTTAATGCAAGGCTCCTGATATATTGTTACAATAGTAGTTGAAAATATTAAAAATACACATGCACAACTTTTTTTTATAAGCATTTAAAGTTCATTTTTTGACAACATTTATCAAATTTTAATTTTAATAATTCTTTTATAGGTAGTTAAAAATTTATAAAATGTTTAACTTTTATAGGTATAAGGATTGAAAATTTAAAATAAGATTCCACGTAAATAGGTAAATATATAAATTACTTTATTCACAATAATATCATCAAATATATTTAGTAATATCATAGGCTGACTGACCGTTTTAGCTCAGAATCGTTTTTTTTATACAATGATATTATATCATTGAATTCAAATTTAACACCGTCCATTACAGTGGCTCACATGTAACCTACTGTACAGCAGAGCGACATCCACTCACCCACCTTTTTTATATTTCTATGTCAAGCTATATTTTAATTATAATCTACATTCTGTGAAATGGGGGTAAGTATGTTACTGATACAATAATTTGTAGGAGGCACCTCTTATTGATTTGCCGACTTTCTTCGAACTCTTAAATCCACCACTGCGTGCGTGTCTATATGAAATATGTCCGCGGGAAAAGCAGTGAAACAATCTAGCGGGTACGACTTGCGTTATACATATTATTATTATTATTATCATATACATCATAAGAGTAGGTACATAATATTGAACTCGCGTACCTAAGCGTAGGTAATTGATGTGCTACCGACCGCGCGGTTGACAACGTGGTGACGACAACGACGACGACGTTGCCGGACGTGCAGTCGCCTTCGGCCCCGGAGGAGATCGATTTTACCCGCGGAATGTGCCGACACGTCGTCGTTTTCTCCAATTAACCTTGTCGTCGACTTCGTGATAGGTGTGTATAGGTTCCGCGTATATAATATAACTCTGATAAACAACGGCCACGGCGCGATTGTGTCGGGTGTGTATTATAATAGGTATATAGGTACCTACACCATGACAACCTCTATTAACCTATATATAATATTATTATATAATCCGATACCCCGATTGCATGACTAACGGGTAGCTCGCAATGATAATTTATATCTAATATATTATATTGTATTATAATAGGGCCGCTGCAGCGTATACGGATACAACTCGTCGTATAATCTGTTGACGAGATATGTGAAAAATAAAACGCGATCGAAACTAGTTCGATAAAATCGCGGTATATATATGGTGGTCACGGATATTTTAATATTTGCTGATATATTTTTATATTTTTATGTATATGTCTATATTTTCAGTGTACTCTTACAGCATATGGATAATGGGCTGCCGAGAGAAGGATAGCCTGCAGCATGCTGGGTATCTATAATCAAAATTAGAGCACAACTATTCAGGCAATTTTTTCAGCCAAAATGCGTATCATTATATGTGGCTGATTCAAAAGTTAATAAATATTTCTTCTAAATATTCTAACATGTTGATCTTGCCAGCAACCCGAGTTTTGATTGCTTTTGTGGTTCGGTTTAAAGCATAGGCGCAAATAGCGTTTGAGATTTGGGGGGGCTAATAGGGCTAATAGGGCCTTACTTTGATATTATTGAATAAGCTTAAAACAAAATGTAGGAAATGTTTGGGAGGACTATGGACATTTTTTGGGGGGGCTTAGCCCCTAAATCCCCCCCTATGGTTTAAAGCGAAACATGTTTCCACTGAACAGAGTAAAATTGGTAACAATATAGTTTACAAAAGCTTATCAGTGCTGCGATATAGAGATTGTTCCAAGCCACAAGTTAAGCCAGTACAATATGTTTCGAACAAAATTACATGCTCTGGACAGTATAATAATATGTTCACTAAATATGTCGCAGTCAAGGAAGCAGAATCAACAGGAAATACCTGTAAACATTTGGAATAACTACTATTTACTGTCGCCTAGGTGTGGACCTGCAGGCTTTATATAGACTTGCGGACATTAATACAATAATCTTAGCTGGTAGTCCACTATTATTATCTAATACATTCTACATTCTACATATTATTATAGAATCAATATGAATAATTTGAACAATTGTTCGATTTGAAAAAAAATTATAATTCAAGAAGCCAAATA
This sequence comes from Acyrthosiphon pisum, assembly GCF_005508785.2. NCBI lineage: Eukaryota > Metazoa > Arthropoda > Insecta > Hemiptera > Aphididae > Acyrthosiphon > Acyrthosiphon pisum. The sequence goes on from NC_042495.1 coordinate 94,129,877, forward strand.
TAGTGTAAATAGACGCTGCAATATTTCTCGTCGACGCGAGGTACCTAACTAAATCCCAACGTCTCAGGACACAATTGTATTGGAGTTTAATGATCCGAACGCTAATGACGAAACTCTATATATTATTGTATAAGACAACGGTTTTTGAGGGCCACATTTATGTTTTCCGCATTGTTTGTGTACTCAGAACATTGCTCTTATATTGTACAGCTGTAAACACGTCGACGTGTAACAAAACGGTCCAAAAAATTATAGACCGAAATATACACTCATGATGGGGAAATGTGCGGGGGGGGGAGGGTGTGCGCACGAGTTTTTGGATCGTTTCCAGCCAAACGAGCACTCGGTGGTAACCTCTCTGATTCATTGGCCGTCAAATTTGCTATGCGCGCGGATATATAATAATAATAATATATATATATATATATAGTGCTTTGCTTCTGTCGTATATAGCCGTTATGTTCGGCCCCTCTGCGGCTCGGAAAAGAACTGGAAATTTGAATTCCACCGCCAGCGACGTCATTAATCATTCGGCGGGGAGTTTCAGAAACTGACCCCGTGGCGAACGGCTGAAGAGTATGGTCGGGGTGAATTCGCGCCACTCCTATCTTTACCCGTGCACGCGCATATATACACATATACAGCATATATTTTATATGCATGTACACGCGTTCGGGATATTTATTATTCGAAAATAGGATATTAAGTGCCAGGACGTGTAGACGGGATGTCGGTGGGGATATGTACAGGAAGTGAGCCGATAGGCGGCGGCGGTGGCTATGTGCAGCGGCAATCCAGGAAACTGGAACACATCTTTTTTAAACGGGTTTACACAATTCGACACTACAGCTGATAACGTTTTTTATTTTTTTTTTCACCGCCCTCCCACACCCCCCTCCGCGAGTGCACGAAAACCGCCCTACCGTGTTCGGTGGCGAAAAAAATCGGGTTGTACGTATATTTTAATAACGGAAGCGATAGTGATTCGAGCTTTAAATATACGTGCATATGCGCGCGCGAGCAAAATAAAAAATATAAACGACAACAATATGGCACGAATCCAATGGGGAAAAAAATCCCATTGAATTAAAGAACGGATTAAAACGTTATCAGTAGGTACTTGATATACTGATGTTATTAATAAACAGAGGGAAAATGTGTGTAACAAAGATTAACGCGTTTTTTTTTTTTTTTTTGTTTTGGACGTTCGAATAATAATGACTATTAGACTGAAATTTATTAAAAGTGACAAAAATATTATATACGGGAGCGTATTCATACGCGGTAATAATAATATTGTAATCTGGTATTACATCATTGGAAAGCTTTAATAAAAAAACACACAAAAACCCTAATATAATAAAATGAAACTTAATTTCCCCAAAACACATATACGTCAGCGGCTATCTATAATTTATATTGTAATATATTATGACGTGCATTTATGTTTTTCATTTTGTATTTTTAACATTTTTTTATTTATTAGTGTATTCATTCTACCTATATATATATATACCAATTACCAACTACACTTGGATAGATCCTAATACCAAGGTCATGTCCAAGGGGGGAAGGAATTCACTATAGCTAACAATTAATGTATTATTAATGTTGAACTACATTGTAAATTAGGGTAAACATTTAAAAATACACTTGCAGGTTTCTACCCTTCTGATGAAATTTCCAGCTACTCCCTTGCCTAATACTCTGAGTTGTTGGCAACATTATTAATTCCTAATCATTGTATATTGTAAATAAAACGTTATAACTTATTATAGATTCAACTTTTGAGTTCATGCAGTAATCGAAAGATCACAACGCCCTTCCACATTTAAAGAATTTATCGTTTTTGTTGTCAACTCATACGAAAATAATAAAAGTATAGACCTTTAAATTCACGATGATTTATACAAAATAATAATACAACTCAATCGAGTTGTTAATATAATAATATATGATAAATAATAATAGCATGTGTGTATATATTGTAAAATAAATCAAATGCATTTATAAAGTGTTACAATACATACAATACACAGAAATAAAAAAATGTGCCACACACGCTGCCTTTTTTTATAAATATATTAATAAATAATAATAATAATTGCATACGGTTATTTCATTGCGAATATATTTTGAACATTCGGCTTACTATGGTCATTGATAAAATACAACCAAAGAAAGTATATAAAATATATTAACTGTATAGTGTACATAAATTTGAAATTGTGTACACATTTTTAACCCAACTCTCCGATATATTATTATTAAAAAAAAAAATAATAATATAGTCTGAAACTATCGTTACTTATGAATGAAGTTATTTTGTGGTTATTGCGACACGCGAAGGGGAGACCGCCATGATAATAATATAATAATATAATATATAAGATACAAAATGTGGCCGTTTATCTTTTCAATTGTTGCCATTATTGTATATAGCGAGGGGAATACAAGAGTAGGTACGGTATTTTATTAGACAGCACTGCGTATATTCTTGTGACCATAAGTGTCCAATAACGTTTTTTGAATATAAAATAATAAATATTCAATTGACTGATGGCATTTATCAATTCGATTTTTTTTTTGCCCTGCTCAATGAACCCCCGGATGGTTATTAAAATAAGCAAATATTAATTCTTTAATAGACAATAATAATAAATAATTTAAACACTGCAGTCATTATTGGCTCACCGGTATAACATAGTTTTGGTTTTATTTATTTTTCGACTATAAGGACAAAATTTCTCTAAGTAGTAGTCATAGATATCACCATAAATAAATATTAAAAAGTCAAAAACTACTATAGTTCGAATTTCGGTTTATACATACAAAGAGTACAACAAAATTTTCAAAAAAATCACTCACTTAACAATATTCACGGTGCAGAAAAAGGATTTTTATCGTTTGAAACAGAGAAATTTGTATCGCCACAAGACGTTCTTCGAGTTGGTACTAGGTAGTACAAAAATCAAAGTATCTTATATTATATACTAGTCTTACTGAGTATACTGAAAAATGTCAGTAATCGAAATTTGAATAAATTTATAATTTAATCAATAAAAATAGGGGTGACGGTGTTTGGTAAATCGCTCTCTATCTATTATAATATACCTATGAACCTAATTTATAATACTCATAAAATCATAACCGTTGCGGCGTCGTACCGATTTTTCACTATACTTAAAGCCTATAGTACCTACATTATATTATTTATACGATAATGGCGTTATAATACATCCGCATGCGATACGTCTTGTAAACGAGAACAATTTCACCGATATTGCCTACAATATTATAATAGATGTTGTCGTTGTAAAATATTATTTTCGCCATGTTCGACTATATAACATTATATTATTATAGCGCCGGGTGTACGGATATCGTGGGCAGAAGGCATAAATTACATCATATAATAATAATAATAATTATCGAATGAATTATACTTTCCGGGGATATTTATAACTCATAAAATAGGAGCCAACGTTTTATCTTAATTGATTTATTCAAATAATAAATCGATAAATGTCGTCTTGTATATTATAATTTATAATATACAAAATATTGCACGAATAGAATTATTGCGATTTTTATGCGCGTTATTACTTGTTAATACTGTAATAAACAAACTGTATCTACCCATATTATTATAGTAAGTTATTATTCAAGAGTATATCATTATAATATATTATTATTTATCGTTATTTCGAGTATTGTCGTTACATAACGTGTTATTAATTATTAGATAGGAATACGGTCGCCAGTCGATATACAATACCTACTATGATTATTAATTATGGACGACGAAAGATTTTTTTCTTCTTCGATTCAACAAGTTTTTTAATAAACGTAAAGCGATACCATGTGCTAGTCGGTTACGTATTTTTATTGTATACCTAATTAGAGTGTTCGCAGGTAGTAACTAATTTAATAATATAATATTATGTATTATTATAATGACGTGTTGTTTATTCCAGACGACATTCGAGATAGGACAATGACTAATAGTTTACTCGCCTGTATATATTTAACATAATTTGAATTTTGTGTGTTGAAAGCGAGTTTATAGCATTTTCTCCGAACATTAAATCCAATTGCCACTGAAATCTCCACAAAACACGGCGGTCGTAAAACAAAAACTCGTTTAGATAACAACCGTGTAAAGAACACCCATGCGAGCACTAAATACTGTTGCTCCGTTCATTTATAGCGTCGAAAAACCACCCAGGCCCTGAGACAATTAAAATTCTGGTCCAAATCGACGAGAAGATCGCAGGCCACAGACATTGAGAGAACTGCGATTATAAACCAGCATATACCTTATACCTACTTATTATGCGCACGGTCGGGTAGATAGGTACCTATACCTATATACACATTGTCGCCGGCAAACAGTGAGTTTTAAAAACGTTGTAGTGGAAAAGGGTTAGATACTTAAATTACCTATTTTTTTTTAACAAAACTACCTATACAAACCTAAAAACCGGTAGGTATTATATTATAATGATATAATATATTATATATTAGTTTGTCCTGTATCACGCGGTATAAACGCGCGTTATGCGTACACCGTGGACATTGTACACTGTACACTCTACAGCTTGTTTAAAATATCACCAAGAGTTGAATATATAATTATATATGGGACGTAAGTACAAGCAATGTACGTGTAATTATTAATCCGTCAAAACAATAAACCAAAATAATAAATATAATATAATATTGCGTACCTACATTTGATATAATTGCACATATAATACACATGTGTCTACATAGTACATACCGAACTTTCAACATAGAAAAACATTACTCTGTGGTTGGTTTATATTACTATTGATTAATCTCAACAATTCTTTAAACGGAAGCTGCGGAAACTATAGCTCATTGAAGATCATCAGCATGAGCCTTCATCTGTTTGTTGTACAGGATAGGTAATCGTCTCACGTTGTACCTATAAATGACTCTCAGCCCAGTGTTCTTTTTATACCGTGTGTTTTTCAGACGTCTGTTGCCTGTTCCTGCAAAAACCACGCAATTAAGTTCTCTAGACACTAGAGTCCCATATTATATAAACACTAAATACAATGTTGTTCTTGGTTGAACACTAAAGTTTATAAAATGACGGTATTACAATTACCTTCTGCAATTAATAAATAGTACCTAATACACCTACTAACATATTATAAAAGGTATTGTTTGGCACTCATTGAATTCAAATTCAAATACAGTAGAACTTCCATATAACGGTCACCAAAGGGACTGTAAATGATCAGGGCCGTCCCAAGGTTTTTCGGGGCCAGGGGCAAATTAATTTGGGGGCCCTTCGACCATAATAATAAAATATGATAAAAAAAATACTCACTGAGAATAACAAAATGTTTATACCTAAACGTATTTTTCCAAACCTTAACCAATCAAGCTCATTTAAATTCATGTACCTACTGCATCACATACTTACATAATATAATTGAATATTATTCATATTATTTATATCAATATTATTCAATACATTATTAGCAATGTATTACCATGTATACAAAAAACTACAATTTATACTAGATGGTTATAAATATTCAAGGAAAATATTAACTTGGATGTTTATAGGATTAAATAAATAGATAAGGTAGATTAAGAAAATTAAAAAAAAATGTACATATATTATTTTATTATTTTAAATAAAATATTAAAATATATATTAGAACACCTTTTTCCTAGCTTTTTTTCAGCAAAGCTGTCTATAACATCATCATAATCTAGAGTCTTTACCAACTTGTGTTCGATGGAGAGAAGTATTAAATGATTTAAGCGGTTTTCTTCTGTAGTTGAACGTAAATAACTTTTTATTAATTTCAGTTTACTGAAAGATCTTTCTTCCGTTGACACAGACGTGGGAATGG
>NC_042495.1:94137102-94142878 GCF_005508785.2 Acyrthosiphon pisum
TTAAGTAGAAACGGCGGCATAGACGAGCGGTGCGGCGGAGGAAATTGTTTTGACTACGTGACTGGACGTCATGCTCTTATACTCGCGCATTGTATGACTGTATAAAGGTCGGGACACACTATTCACACGCCACGTGTTAACATGCCTTTACATACCACGCCGTGGTAAGACGTATGAGGCAGCGCTGTACACATTAATACAACGCGTGTGATAGCATCGTATGCTAAAATAATTGGGTAACACACTTTACAAGCTAATTTTTGTCAGTCAGTACCATTTTGTTGTCGAAAGAAGTAAGATACACTTTGTCACTGCATTATGGATTATTCATCAAGTTCATCTGACAGTGATTGGATAGAAGAAGTAGAAGAAACGGTTGTAGCAACATATATTTTGAATCAAACAGTCAAGAACCGCAGATTTTGGGTGCACCCTATTAACGAGGAAAGGAATGAAAAAGGCGTATTTACCAACTTATTTCCACAGTTAATAAATGACCCGGAAAAGTTCCATCAATTTTTTCGTATGTCGTATGATCAATTTAGTTATTTACATAATTTGATAAAGGACGATATTAAAAAACAAAACACACAATTTCGAGCACCAGTACCGTCTGAACAGAGATTAGCTGTATGCTTAAGGTAAGTAATAAATACAGTATAATTTTTTTTCGTTTGCATTATAAAATATAATATTATTATTAAATAATTAAGACGTAATTATTTTTCACAAAGAAGTTTGCAGAACAATTGAAAATTTAATTACATATTTATTTATCATTAAATTAAAACAAAACTAGGTACTTTTAATAAAAATAACAAGTAAAAAATTAACGTAAAAACAAATTTGACTTTGCCTGAATTTTAATATAAGTGTAGTAATAAACTAATGACTTTCTTTTTGCAAATCTAAAAATTAAAATAAATTATTTAGTAAATTATTTTATAAACAAATACAAAAAAATAATTCTTAAGGAAACAAACAATGTAATAATATTATATGAAAAAAAGAGAACAGCAATACCTATTGCTTTTTTCAAAAATAAAACAATTGTAGTTATATAAATTAACTTAATTAAATGAATGGTAAAATAAATATAACAATAAAATATATTGGTATTCATTTGAAAAAAAAAATAAAAATATTAACTTACTTTGAAAAACAAAAATATTTTATTGAAAATGTTATGTTATTAATAAATAATAATATATTTTAATTAAGAGACTCATATTGATTAGAAGAACCTTCTTCTGAAATGTACGTGAAAGGATGTTGGTTATTAAGACGTAAGTTGGCATGGAGGATGGGACGACAGTAGTTTTGCTTGTCATGAACGTAAGTCTGGCTGTTTGAATGTGTTGATGAAGAGGTAGACCAACTACTTTCACTCTGCTCTTGATGCAAACTCAAATTTTGAGGTTGTAAATGTACCGGTTGGTTTTGAGTTTCATAAAATACTGGATTGGGCGTTTGACGGTTTAATGATGTATTTGGTTGAGTGGCTGTTTCAATCTCAACTAAGTGAGCCAGTTCTGCTTCCGAAACCTTATTGCATATTTCCATACGAAGTTTAGCCTCCTTTGCCTTAGGTAAACGTTTTGCTATTTTAGCCATACTTAGGTAAAAGAGCTCCACATCATCATGCCCAGAAAATTGCTTTTTTTCATATTTTTCTTTTCTTATGGATGCAGTTTCCCTCAATATATCAACCAACTCTCCAGCATGATCTGGTTTTTTCCTTTTCATAGAAATTTCTTTTTTGGATTCTAAACTTTTGTCTACATCTGAATTGCTTATTGTATCAGCTGGCTGTGATTCAACACTTACATTGAGGGAAGTATTACCAGTTTTTTCGGAAAAATCATCAGCGTTTGGTTTCTGTATACTACTCGGGGAGGAACCAGTTTCTAGATTACTATGTACTCTAAAATTATATTTAAATAAAATAAAATAATATTAAACTGTCTTATGCATATTTATCTATTGTTATGTAGGGTGGAACCGGAAGACCTAACAAATTAAATTAATTTTGTTGTAATCAATAATCTATCTAGGTACATATAATTTATTGACTTATGAGATAGGTATACCTAGAATTCAAAATTTTTGATTCTGACCCTATTCTGACCCTATACCTATACGATTAGTATTCGATATAGAGTTTTGTATTTTTTATGCAATAGACCTCGACTAAATCGATTTTGGTTTTCGGTGTAACTCTAAAACAAATGACCGTAAATGCATGAAATTTTCACTGGTTGTTTATATTTGCATTTTCTATACACGATAAAATTTTGAAAATAATTTGACTTTTTTGAACTGTTTACGGACATTGTCAGTTTTCAATTTTTTTAGTTTTTTTTTTCTATAAATATCAATAAAATTTTATTTGTTGGTTAAAAAGCTTGAAAATTTAATAGAAGGCTCCTAGTATATTGTTTCAAAGGCAGATGAAAAAAATCAAAAATCGTTAGTCACAGTTTTTATTTATAAGCATTTAAAGTTCAAATCTTGACAAAATACGGAAAAATCACGAAAATTAGCAAGATATTTTCAGTTGAGAATTCATAAAAATTTTCTTTTAAATCTAAGATTTAAAATTAAATACAAGATTCCTCATAAGTTTTTCTACCTTTATCAAAAAAAAAAAGTCTACAAGAAAGTCAAATTAAATTTTTATGAGCGTTTGAAATTCATATTTTTACAACATTTTTTATTCACTCGATTTCACATGTAACGATTTTCTTATTTTATTGTAGTTAAATAACGAATGACTGTAGATACTTGAAAATTTCACTGAATGTTTCTTTTAGCATTTTCTATACACGAAAAAATTTTGAAAATAATTTGACTTTTTTTGAGCTGTTTACGTACATTGTCAGTTTTCATTTTTTTTGTTTTTTTTTCTATAAATATCAATTAAATTTTATTTGTTGGGAAAAATGCGTGAAAATTTAATACAAGACTCCTGATATATTGTTACAATAGCAGTTGAAAAATATTTAAAATACATAGGCACAAATTTTTTTATAAGGATTTAAAGTTTGAATTTTGACAAAATTTATCAAATTAAAAATTTAATAATTATATTGTAGTTAAAAATTTATAAAATGTTCAACTTTTATAGCTAAGGATTGAAAATTTAAAACAAGATTCCACGTAAATAGGTTATATATAAATTACTTTATTCACCTTAATGTCATCAAATATACTTAGTAATACCATAAGCTGACTGACCGTTTTCGCTCAGAATCGTTTTTCTTATACAATGATATTATATCATTGAATTCAAATTTAACACAATCCATAACAGTGACCCACTTGTAACCTACTGTACAGCAGAGCGACATCCACTTACCCACCTTTTTTTAATACATTTATATAAAATGTAAATTTTTTTGAAATAGCTTATTAATTTGAAAAGTATTATATTTTTTAAAAAAAATAATGAGATTTAAAAAAATTTTAAACGACAAACTTTAATAAGCTTAAATACATGTTTTTACAATCAGCATTTTTCTAATAATCAAATTAACAAATTGATAATTTCATATCAGATTTAAATTTGTATTTCTCTTAGGTATTAAAAAAGAATGTGAGACATATTAAAGGTCTGTAAATTATATATTTAAAAAAAAATTAAAATATATTGATTAGAAAAAAAGTTATTTAGTTTGTCAAGTCTTCCTATACAGTACTGCACCCTCCATATTATATTAAATATATCTATTATAATATATTATATTACTCTCGGTTTTCCAAAAAGGGCAATATAAATTCCATTTGTTGGGAAAACCTCCAAGGTGGAATATTCTTCGTAGCTTGACCACTTGTCTTACTTCTACGTCTTCTGATAGCATTTAGAAAACAATTTCGCAATTTAGTCCATTCTGACTTACACTTTTCAGCTATTACAAAAAATATTTTTTTACTTGTTTGATGATTTATGAATTTATTTCATATTAAGTGAATATTTTTAATTTTTCATAAGCACGAATTAATAATTAATATTAATAATTTTATATTAAAATTGAATTGTAAATATAATAATAGTCGTAAATAATACTATATACATTACGGTGAAAACACATTTATTGTTCAATATATATTTTGCATTATTCTTATATCTTTGAATAATAAAATTATTTATTTAATAAATAATTATTGTAGTTGTAATATATTTGAAAATTATTAAGGTAATTTTTTATTGCCATTCATTTTTAGTTTTTAGGTCATCATACCTTTTTCCTGTTATATTTTGTTGCTAATTTTTTAGGGTAAAAAAATATCTTATAATTAACTAATTATAAATAAATTTTATGTGTAACATTCTTATTTAAACTTTTAAATATTTACAGATTTTTGGCCACCGGGGAATCTTATAGGTCTTTAGCCTTCAGTTTTCGTCTGGGTTTTAGCACAACCAGAGAAATCGTTGAAGAAGTTTGTGAGGTTATCTGGAAAACATTAAGACCCATATACATGCCGAAACCCACCAAAGATGATTGGCAAAATATTAGCAGGGAATATAAAGAAATATGGAATTTTCCCAATTGTATAGGATCTCTTGACGGTAAACACATTAATATTCAATGTCCTATAAATGGTGGATCGGCATATTTTAATTATAAAGGAGTAAATTCGATTGTCTTACTTGCTTTGGTAGATGCTCACTATAGGTTTATAACTATTGATGTGGGTTCTTATGGTCGGAATTCTGATGGAAATGTATTTGCTAAATCTGCGTTAGGGAAAGCGTTAGAAAATGATACATTAGATGTTCCACCTGATACACCAATTGAAGAAAATGGAGACCCAATGCCATACGTAATTGTTGCAGATGAGGCATTTCCCTTGAAGCCATATCTTATGAGACCATATAGTAGGGTAACTTTGGGTGGTAATGAAGGAAACAAAATTTTTAACTACCGACTCTCTCGTGCAAGACGCGTAGTGGAAAACGCGTTTGGAATACTTTCAAATCGTTGGCGAGTATTCAGAACAAATATTCAAGTGCAACCTAAGTCCGTAGACAACATAGTACTTGCTGCATGTTGTCTTCATAATATGTTATGCCAAAGCCATGATTTTCAATTGGATGAAACAAATAATTATGAAAGTACCGAAGTTCTTGAAAATATGGAACCGTTAAGAGGGAATAGCACTCAAAGATCATTTGAAATACGCGAGAAGTATAAAGATTTTTTTTTGTCATCTGTTGGGGCAGTACCATGGCAGTACGAGATGATTCGGAGAGGACGAATTAATATTTGATCAACGATTCTAAATAACAAAATGTGTTCCTTGTTAAAATTATTTTAAATTAAAAATTATTCCTTATTAATTGTATACAATAAATAAAAATATAATAAACATGTATACATTTATTTTTAATATGGTGTATAACTTCATAGGTAGTATCATAGATTTAACGTGTATAATATTATATAGATTTGTATCAATATTTGTATCAATATTCAATATACAGGTATTATTTCATATTATTAATAATATTATTAATTCGATCTTTAAAAAAGAGTTATTTAAATATTTATATATTAAAATATTAATATCTTACCTGACATTTGTAGATTTTTACCAATCTCTTCCCATGCCTCTCTACGAATGTTCTGATCTTTATAATCGGCGGAAAAAACATCGTATAAAGACTTGTTTTCGCGGACATTTTCAATTAACAACTCTTCAAATGAAGACATTATAAAAAATGTATTATATTTAAGAAACTAACTGAAAATAAATGATTAACTAATTGCAC
>NC_042495.1:94143072-94150349 GCF_005508785.2 Acyrthosiphon pisum
TTTCTGGAGTAAAATGTCGTATTTTACTATCACACGTCACACGTTTTTCAAAATTGTTTGAAACGCGTGGCGTGGAATCGAGTGGGAACACGTTGCGTGTTATAAATATAATCACAAAACCGAATAATATTTAAAAATAAACGGGTTAACATGCGATTTAAAATTATCGGCGTGTTAACGCGTGGCGTGTAAAGACATGTTAACACGTGGCGTGTGATCAGTGTGTCCCTAGCTTAAGTGTTAAATTATATTTTAATTTTATTTTAAGTATTAATAATATTATGTGGATGACGCAAAGAAGATAATTTTTGTCTCAATAACGGTGGTCGGTGGTAGTTCTTTGTTTTTAATTATTATACATCAAGACTTTTTGGGGGCCCCCTAAAATATTCCAACAATGGGGCCTGGGGCAAAATGGTCCCGTTGCCCCCCCCTCTGAACGGCCCTGTAAATGATTACCGCTATTTAGAGGTGCCTGTCCTATAAAGGTATAGAATAACACTAGAATACACTCGACGCGTACTTAATTTAAAACTTATAAATATACATATTATATATGTATACATAAATTGTTTGTACCTACATTTTGTATACCTATTATATTAAAATAGAATATATTATTATACATAATATATATGTATCCTATAATATATAAATTATACGAATCCATGCATATAATTTATTATACACTATAGGCTAAACAATTATCGACGAATTTTACTCTTGTAAAAAGTATGGACGACTGCTAGATATATATATATTATGACAATCACAAGATATTTATATATTAATATATACATAATATATTTATTTATAATCCCCCTTTAATCCGGACTTGAATCGTGGTATAGGTCAGCATATCCTATAATGAGACAATTGACGTGTGTGCACTGTGCACACAGTGTGTATGTGTCAATTTATATTATATATATTATTATATGTACCTTTGTAGCTTTGTATAATAATAATATTGTGTCACACCGCGACGGATCACACAAAATATCGACTGGACGGCAACACTTAAACGGCGCACGACGTACAATTATATACTTATTACTTTAGCACCCATATGGCCATATGCCCATATAACATTATATTGTTAGACACACGACTGTACATATATAGTACAATATATATATACAATATATTATACTCATACGAGTCATATACGTATATACTTGCAGGCTCTTTACGCGAACGCGCTAATTTCCGTTCGCGACGCACACGTTATATGTGAACAGCTCCGGCAGCGCGAATTCCGGTCGTTCCTACTCGGCAGATTAAGATTGTATTATTACGTATGCAAACGCCATCGCCGCACATACAATAATACATACACATACATATATATATATATACGCACACGAAGGACCGGAAGTGCGAAACTATATACCTCCACCCCAACTGCACTTCCGATCGGGCGCGAGTATGCGATATTATATAATATTATACATGCACTGCCATAGTGTGTTATAATAACAATATTGTTATATTGGGTATACGCATACCACCACGTACGTATTTATATATATGTGTGTGTGTGTGTGCGTGCATCAACAGCAGCCTAGGGTGGTTTTCCGGGTACGAATTCGCCGTATGTGAATCGAAAACGTCACGATATTGCCCGAGAATATGACAGGAAATGAGCCTTTGAGTGAGCACGACTGCCGCTGCTTTTGCAAGGGTTCGAAAAACCCACCGCCCCTACTGCCGAGATATGGCAGTAAAAAGCTGTTTATATGTGTATATAGGTACGCGTGTATAATATTATAATATGTACCACCTAGGCATTCGCGTCACGATTCGCCTCCCCGTTTTGATATTGCAGCAGTTCTCTCTTTCTCTCTCTCTCTATCTATCTCTTTCTCTCTCTCTTTCTCTCTCTCTTTCTCCTCTTATATTCGTAAACTGATCGAACCCGGCGAGCTTATAATAATAATATCATCACCTATCACAAATGGTTTTCACTCCGACGACTAATATATGGAGACATATATACGTAGTTTATCCATAGTGTACACAATATAATATACGCCTCCACCGATACGAAACTGCAACCCCCGTCACAAGCTCGTAACCCTCACACGCAGACTTTGCAACCGTTAAAGGACTTTCAACAAGACACTCTAAACGATAATTAATATTAAATTCTATTATTTTTTTTATGTTTATAATAATATATTTTGGAATGTTAATGATATAATATTTCTGAAGGATTTAAATTAAGAATATAATAATTATTATACTTATCAATGAAATAGTTTTGATTTTTAATATAATTTAAATAATCGAAAACAATACACGATAACAATATTAAATTATATACGCAATTTCAATTTATATCTATACTATTATAATACAGTATTATTATATAATCGTCTTGGGTTATAAAATATGATATGATACAATGGTATTTTATAAAATTATTATCAAACTGCCCTGACAAAAAAGACAATTTTTCACAGTTTCATACCCAAAATCAATTGTGTTCTACGAATTCTCTGACTTGTATCCCCTGCGCGGGATATTTCACCCTGCGTCAAGTCATACACCCTACTTTACCATTATCTCTTCATCCGGCTCACTGACTCTCTTATTTCAACCATCAAATTATTTTAGATTAAGAATTTGGTACATTATGTTTTGATAAACTGCGGAAGATGAACATTTCAAAGATGTATAATATTAGATTGTACATTGTTATATTATACAGGCGCACAGCCATATCGGATTGTGTATGGAGGTACCGTCATACTAATTATTTATAAGTATTCAAATTAAACGTTGAATTCGAGAATATAATAGTAGAGTGTTTTAGTTCCTTCTGTACCCCCCGCAAATCCAGGTAATCCAGTTACCCCGCCCAGCCTATAGTCGCGCAAGTACGCGAGCATCCCCTCCCCTCCCCTCCCATCATATAACGTACGTGCACGACCTTACCCCCTCCCATCCTATCACTCACGCACCCAGCCTAACCCCCTCCCCTCCTATCACGCACGTGCCCAGCCTTACCCCCTCCCATCCTATCGCGAACGTGCCCGACCCTGCCCCTCCCATCCCATCACGAACGTGCATGGCCTTACCCCTCCCATCCTATCACGAGCTTACCCCTCCCATCCTATAACGTACGTGCATGGACTATCACCTGTGTGCCTCCTCCCCCCCCCCAACCTATAGTCCTATACTATCACGAACGTACCCCTCCCCTCTCATCCTTATCCAACTTTCACATACCATCAATACCCCCATCACCGGTGAATCCGACTACCCCGCCCACCCTATCGCGTACGTGCACGACCATAACCCCCCCCCCCATCATATCACACACGTACCCAGCCTTACCTCCTCCCCTCCCTTAACTATCGTGAACGTACCCGACCCTACCCCTCCCATCCTATCGCGAACGTGCCCGACCTTCCCCCTCCCATCCTATCACGAACGTGCCCGACCTATCACTTGCGTACCCCCCCCCCCCCCCCCCCGCAAATCCCATGAATTCCCGAATACCCTACCCCACCCTTATCACGAACGTGTCCGACCATACCCAGTCCACCCCTCCCATCCAAGTCTATCACGTACGTACACGACCATACCCCTACCCCTCTTATCCTCACCCCCCACCAATCGATGTCTATCACGTACGTACCCGACCTCCCCCATGAATCCCATTACCCCGCCCAGCCTATAGTCTATCGCGTACGCGCCCGGCAGTGCCCGGCACACGCCTGGCCAGGCCCCTCCCCCTCCCATCCTATCATGAACGTGTATGATCTTACCCCTCTCATCCTATAACGTATAACTCTATCATGAACGTATCCGACCGTGCCCCCCCCCCATCCATATCTATCACATCCTTACCACCTCCCCTACCATCCTAAACTACTATCGAGCATTGAAAATACTTAATAAGATTTTATTAAAATATAACATACTATAGATATTTGAAATCAGATATAAAAATGTATATGTTTCAAAATAATACATTAGTTAATTATAGTTCATAGAAAGCTAGCAACTGATAAACATTAATAGATAATATATAACATAAATAAGTAATTATTAACGACACCTCATTATCTTCTTTCGATGTGAAATATTCCGGGAAAAATAAATAATCATGAAATTAATTTTTTAATTGATACTGGAGCAAGTATAACTGTCATAAATAATAATAGTATTTATTTAAGTGAAATTGTACCATTAGAAAAAGATATTAGTCTCAAGGCTGCGAATAATACTAGCTTGAATATAGTCGGAAAGTCATCGGTAGAAATACAAATTGGAACAATAGAAATAAAACATGAATGCATAATTGTAGAAGGTATTTGTTCACCAATATTACTAGGGATGGATGTATTGACAAAATTAAAAGTTATAGTTAACCTTGATAATAATAACATCGTGTTTAAATTAAAAAAACAAAGCGAAACGTTTAAATGGGACGTCAATAATAGTTTTAAAGTAACTCAATTATCATCTAATAAAAATACCAAAAAAATGAAAATGAACAAAAAATAGATAGTTTAGAATCAATTCAGTTTGATAATTTTTCTAACTATAAAAATGAAAATATTAATGAACAATATATAAAGGAGTTTAGGTATAAAACGATTTACAAAAGGGCCACAGGTACCAGGAGACGGCGATTGTGGGGCACACGCATTAAGAATATGTTTAAAAAACTTAGGATTTTCTTTATCCAGTCTAAATATTTTGAAATTAATAGGTATTGAACAATGCCAAACAGGATATTATTTATCAGACGAAGACATTGCTTTTATTTGTGACACATTAAATAAGAATTTAGTAATAATCAATGAACATTTCACAGCTAACAATGAAATAATAAATTCAGCATTAGTATATTGGACATCAGATAGACAAACAATTTTTATTTTTCATGAAAAAAATAACTGGCGTCCAGGAATTTTATCCACTAATTGTAACTTGAGTATTCACAATATTTGTATAATATGTTATGAATTTCCGAAAATTCCAAGCATAAAAAATAATTTTACAAATAAAACGCCTAAAGAATTACGTAAATATTATTTTGCCGATTGTAATGAATTATTGATTAACTTGGAAGGTTTGAAGTTACACAATTTACAAAATCATAAATACGATTTAAATTTTCCGGTGATTAATTGTAACGATTGCAACATTGTCATGTTAGGATAAAATGCCAATATGGATTTACACTGTAAAGTGGAAATTCACTTACAAAATATCAAAACAAAAGATACAGATATCAATACAAATAATAAACCTAACGTAATGGATAATAAAACAGTTCAAATTAATAGCGAAATAACACATTCTCCAATAAAGTGGTATTCTCACTTTTGCGATGAATGTAAACACCTTTCAGTTACTGAGTCAGCACTAAAAAATCATGAACTACAGCACCATCCGTTTTGGAGTAAAGGTGGTGATGTCATGTTTTGTCAAATTTGTGGGTCATACATTAGGGAATATAAAAACACGTTACAATCAGAAAATAATATTAATATTATTAATAGTTTAAAGAATAGACATTTAATATCAAAATTTCACATGACAAATTTAAATATGAAAAAAAATAAAAGTAACATTTCGCAACTAATGCACATTCATATTCGTATGAATGACACAGCTCATATTCAGAAGGCAGGACAATTAAATATGAAAAATGATGATACAAAAAA
This sequence comes from Acyrthosiphon pisum, assembly GCF_005508785.2. NCBI lineage: Eukaryota > Metazoa > Arthropoda > Insecta > Hemiptera > Aphididae > Acyrthosiphon > Acyrthosiphon pisum. Next base: position 94,148,760 of record NC_042495.1, read on the forward strand.
CGAAACGACAAATAATTTTAATAAAAAATTAAAATTAAAAACAGATACTAAGCAAAATAATGACTCATTGACTAATATCTCTCGCTTATTTGACAATATATTAACCACCAACATGAATGACCCAGTGTCGAACAAGTGTGATGATATTGCAAATTTTAACACATCGAGCGTAAATGAGGTAGACTCGTATAAGTCAAATAAAAAAATGAGTAGACATATTTTTCATAATAAACCTGATGCGAAAGGAAATATGCTGCATTTTGATATAAATATTGAATTTCCTGTAAAACAACAATACCAGTTGAGAAATCTATTAGAAAACTATAGTGATTGTTTTGCAAAAAGTCCTGTGGACCTTGGTTCTATCGATATTGGAGATGTTCTGATTCCGATAATATCAGATGACCCTATTAGCCTACCACCTTATAGATTATCGTTAAACGAACGAAGTGAACTACAGAGACAGGTAGATGAGTTATTACAAGCCGGGTTAATTATTCCATCAGATTCTTCGTATGTTAGCCCAGCCTTTTTAGTGAATAAAGCTGATGGGACAAAAAGATTGGTCATTGATTATAAACAGTTAAATAAAATAGTACCTCATCAAAATTTCCCTATAACTCATATGCAAACAATATTCGATTGCTTAGAAAGGGCAAAATTTTTTAATATCATGGAAAAGTGATATAGGTATGACTCGGGTAAATTTAATGTTTTATAAGCAAGATGAGCAATTTGTTTTTGTTTGATTAAGATTTTTAATTCCTTACTAAACCATATAGGATAAATTAATTTATGTCTACGTTGTTTTGGGATAAAATGATTAATTGCAATATTAATATGTAAATATAAAAAGGAAATATCATCATTAATATTTGAATTAGAATTAAAATAATTGAACCAAATAATAGAGCCTAGATAATTTATAATACCTAAGTAATTGCCTAAATTCCAGTTAAAAACATAATCATTGAATTTTAATTCACTAGAAAATTAATAATTATAAGTTATAGTTATTGGAGGATGGAGGGGGGCAACAGGAATAATAGGAAAATTATTTTTTTCAACGATTATGGATATTGAATTAGATATAACATAATCAAGTCTTACATTATTTAAGTTAAAAATCTGATTGTACTGAATAAAATTAAAATAAGATAATTTATCATTAAAGTGTAACTCAATGTTAGAATAATTGGTTGAGGGAAGTTTATAATCACCCAATAATAAAATATCATGATTAGGATGTTTGTTATATACAAATTCTACATAGTTAAAATAGTCATTAAAAATATTAATATTAGATCGAATTGGAATATAAACTGAGCTTATAATGAGAGAGCGATATGGTAATCGAATAATAACAAATAATAATTCAATTTTATTTTCATGTAACAAGATAGGTTTTGAGACTAATGTATTACGGACAGCAATTAGAACGCCACCACCTCTTGATAGAGAACTGGTTTGTGAGTTTCTGTCATATCTGTAAACTTCATATTCATGAAAACCCAGTTCAGATGTAGAAATGTTATCAGTAAGCCAAGTTTCGGTGAAAATAAATATGTCGTATATTGAATTTGGTATCAG
>NC_042495.1:94150449-94192075 GCF_005508785.2 Acyrthosiphon pisum
AAAATTAATGCTATCATATAGGTGGTTTGAACCAAATAAATATAGGTACAGTAAGTTTAGTTTAATCTTGTAATGAATCAATAAAATATGTATACTGTAATAAAATTAATAAGTATAAAGATCAACTGCTAAAAATAAAGCTACTTGTATTTCGTATCACAAATTAGTTTGATGTCAGATAAAAATGTCTATACATTGTGTTAATTAATACAAATTTAAAAATATAATATTATCGAAACAAACTACCAATATGTTTATGTAAAATATTATAATTTGTAAAACGTGAAATGTTATATGAAAAAAATAATAATTTAATACAATTTAGAAAGTTTAATAACTAATACATATTTGGTAAGTAAGTATTGGCCAATATTTTACCATTATAATAACTAATAGGTAGGTATTTATTATAGAAAATACGAAAGTGGATTACAAACAAGCAAATTATACGACCAATTAATACTAAATAATCGAAAGTGGCTAATACATTATAAAGTATAATAGACGTGATTAGTATACAATTTAATATTCAAATCATTAGTATTCGGTCAGTAATTATTATTATTGTTATTTATTTTCATAGCGTTCAAGACGTGTTGGTTAAGGTTGTATAATTTTTATTATTTTTGTATTAGCAGTTACAGCCAATGACATCTATCAGGAGAGAAATATTTAGAACACAGGATAATAAATATCCACTAGATCGCGCCACGTTTACTTTGTGACATGGGTATCATAACGTAAATAACGAATACACATCGACAGACACAATATGGAAAGTACTAAGTTTATCCAAGTTAAGAATACACGTAAATTATTGTACAGAATTATGTTGGAAATAAAATGTATGTAATTTGTCGAGGGTACATCATTTTACGTCACTTTAGAAATGTTACTTTGATGTGAAAATTCGCAAATTATTTTAAATTTGTTGATTAACACTAACATTTTTAACGAAAAAAATCTGAACAAGAGATAGTTTGTGTTTGGCACTCGTCTTTCTTCACTCTCCTCGCTTTGCTTCAATAGTAGATTACAATGGTATAATATTATTGAATACATTTATACATCTGAGAGCATAAAAAATAATTACATCCGATAAACGATTCCGAGCAGAGCTTACAATGTTCACAATAAAATTAATACTACAATAATTTAACAATTTTAAATTTCTTCTATAAAAAATTAAAAAAATTACTTGTATGAAGTACCTAGGAAATAAACTTAAAATTTGTAAACAATTTTATTCTTTATTTATAATCTATATATCTATATATATTAGGTACCAAGTAGGCACCTAATGTACAATAAATAGATTTTATGAAGAGATACTATAATAACACGAGGTCACGTGATGAGAGAAAATATCCAAATTAACAAATGTACGTCGTACATGGTACATAAAGTCATAATGCCATTAATATAATAATAATTCAATATCTACTTACAGGTGAATACAAGTATTTTTTTTTATATAAAATATAATTATTATTGATTGAGTTATTAAGGTCACTGGACAGAAAATGGTGCGACGGATTGTATCGGCTAGAACGAGAGAGGATACATTTCAAATGATAAGATTTTAATGATAATGTAAAGTTTTTTTACGGAATCGTTTGTAGAATTTAGATTTTTGATTAAGGATAGTCATTATGTAAGGTTCGATTATTTATCATACCAAAGATCATTGATTATTATCATTTATCCTTCAAGGGATATTGACTGGAAAGACTGTATAATTTTTATATTTGAGTTTTTGAACGCTCTCCGAAATTGGATTCCATAAGAGTCAAAGGTAGGATGCGAGTAGTTTATATATTAATAATTTTTTACAAGGGTGATTTTGGTCTTCAAATGCGGAACGTAAGTAATTTTATGAAGTGTATCCGATTTAGCAATTTTCTTTTAATTTTAATGTGAGTTTTCCAGTGAGTCCTATATTTAGATACATACCAAGACATTTTACGGATCGTCCCGATGGTATTTGTCTGTTTTTTATGTAAACCTAATAAGAATATAAAAAATAAAAATAAAATTGTAATCGGAATATTTTATCTTTATCCGCGTATACCTAGTACCTACCTGTACCTTTAATTACTACCTATATAGTTAACCAAATTAATAGACAGGTTACCTAACTATGATTTTCACTTTTCACGATGATAAAAAAGTCATATTATTGCACGTTATTAATATATTGACTAGTTTCAATTAAATTAACATTATACATAGGTACTTAGGTACATGAGGAACATATAACAAAAGAATAGGTTTAATACGACATACATGTATATAATGTCTTGACTCTTGTATATGACAGTATATTAATTGTGTTTTGTCTTTTGTCGTACCTACATAAGTATTAGTCTTAAATTAATAAATTCCAAATGTCACGGACGTAGATATATCTATTACTATGGGCACTTGTTTGATTATAATTCGTATTCAAATGCAATAAAACAGAACAAGCGTGGAAGTATTACATTGTACCTACACAAGATACGAACAAGAAATGTTTCCTAGCTGGATTAATAAATGCTAAACATTTCCCTTTTAGGTAGCCAAACATAATATTTGAATATTTTTTTTTGACAAGTAATATATGCAGTGCCTATTACTATTGTATACTCAATCATATAATTCGATTGTTTAATATACAATTTGTTAGTAATAAAGCACTAATTTTAATTTTAAATTAAAATGAAATCTGAAAATCAATTATTTGAACATTGTTATTTAGTATTGACCAATGTCCATAATATTATATTTTGTTCACACAATTGCGTATAAAATAATAATGTTATATGAATAAATTATTAATAACGATATGCATTGATCCTTTGCTATATGTATGTAATACAAAGTTAGGTAGGTACACACTAAAAATAACGTCATCTAATCTTAATATCATTACGAGGTACCTATTAATAAATCCAACAACAATTTTAATTAATCGACCAAATTTAATACACTCCAACGGAAATAACAAATAACAATAAGCATATTACAGATAATAAGGTGATATCATATATCTATATTCTATAAATTGTGAAAATAAGTGATCACCAAAAGCTATATAATTTTAACAGCTAGGTACCTATATATTATATTATATTCACGTACTATTAAACTATAAATTGACAGCGAGTTCTAAAATAATTACTATAACAACATAAACAGAACAGCTAGTAAAAAAAATGTATATTTTTTAATAAAAACTTAGTAGATCGTTTGTTCTGTTATAGTCAATAATTTAATGTACCTACATAGTACATAGGTAGTAAATAATAATAATAAAGTAATCACATAGATTATTAAAATATGGATTGTCTATTTGTTAAGCTCTCTAATTATACCGGCATAATAATATCATTTCAGATATTTGTTATTCATAAATCATTTGTTTGTATGTGTATAAAATGTAATTTTGGTTGTACAAAATTGTACAAAATAAAGTACATAATACTGCTCAATTACAATTTATGATTTCGGAAGTACGGGTGCAGGGGTAACGCAACGAAAAAAAACACCACCCATTGAAACAAACTAGTTTTTTAATCTATTGATAATTAGAACGTAATTATAGCATGAATAGCATGACCACCTTTACAATGGTGGTCGTGGGATAAGCTCAAAGTGCCTCCAACACGTCCATTTAAGCGTAGTTGGGTATAATGTTTTGAAAAGTTCTGCTAACGTTATTGTGATGCCTGCGACTTCGCACTCCTGCCGCAGATTAGGTAAACCGATATCTCACGTAAAATTATATAATTTTGCGTTTCGTAAACATTATAGCCCATAATATAGGTACAATATGTATATTATAATGTATTATATTGACCCGTCGCTTTCCTGGTACTTATCACGTGACACCCTCTGCATTGGGTGACTTGTATATTATTATTGTATATATAAATAATATGCATGTATGTGTACAGCGATACAGTACACATAATATAGATCCGAATAATAATATAATTTATAACTAATATAATATATTTTGTATATATAACTTACATGCGTCTGGTCGGAAAACGCGAGCGTATATATCGTATTATGCGTTGTATATTATTATATTATGTACCTATATATCGTACGCGCGCGCGAGCTAGACTTTTTACCTTGACGATGACGGCGTTATTATGTCGGGACAGACAAGACACGTCAAAACACACTTATACGGCTATAGCGTATATTGAAATATGACATAATATACATAATATGCGTTTATGTATATATTATATGGCGCTTGTTATATATTATGTACATGTGTACACTATATATATATATATATAGCGCGCACACGATAGCCCTGCTAGACGACCGACGCCCGTGACGTGTATATGGTGTACCATATATAAGGTACCTATATACCTCACATTACCACGGCGTGTAACCCACAGGGTTCGAGAGGAGATGTTTTTCGTCGGCCAGAGCTGGAAACCCGTGTTCGGCGAGCACACGTGTGTTAAATAATGCGGACGGGACCACACCGTCGGTTTTGGGTATTTTCGTTTCCATAATCGTACGCGAGACATAATATTGTATGATACGTTTAGACGGTATACCTTTATATATTATAATAATATTATAAACTTATGGCAAATAATGTATAACGTCATGGCTATGTATATGGTGACCGAGCGTGCTGTGAATTACTGCTATTCTTTGGAAGTAATACGATATATTCGAAATCGGACCGTTTATTCGATTTTGGGTTTCGACGTACCTACCTATCGGAAATGTCCGCACACGGCCAACATAATATTTGTGTCGAAGAATTCAAAGTAGTGAGAGTCCCAAAAGTGGTGACCAGCGGATTTTTAAAACGAGAATTGAAAAAAATCTCGATCAGAATTTTGGAAAATATTTTCTTAGTGCACCCCTATATTATACTGATTTATATGGTGATGGTAGGTACCATGACGATTTAAAATCTCTAGCTATCATAGTTAATAGGTTATCTTAAATCGTGGGCTCTACATTTATCAGTCAGTCAGTCAGCGGACACGTTCGATTATACATATAGATGAGTTGAAACGACAAAAAAAGTCGATTGAAAAACGGCGTTTAATGGGTTATATTTAAAAAATGTGTTGATAAATTACGTGAAAGACTGTTGTCTTTTAAAGAATAGTTTCAAGTTATGTACGAGTATATAATAGCTAAATAGCCCTATAAATACTCCATAATATATAGTAAACGGACCTAATAAACAATTAGACGATTCTTTGTTACTATGTAGGTACCTATATAATATTTGTAACTATAAAGAAAATTTGTAAATTGTCATTATAATATGCATTAAGTATTTACCGGGGTATTTACCACCCATAGTCGGGTTGAATCTCAATAATATTGAATCTCGATAATGATCAATAATATTAATTAGATACACTTCACAATAATACTTAGGAGGAACATTTTTTTCCACACATGTATAATACGTACGTATACAGCAACTGAAGCGGCAGTACAAGCGTATTGTGGCAGTTTTCCGAAATATTAATATTAATTAATAATAACATTATCTCACACGTACCTTTCAAAGATACAGCCGATACAGGTGATAACCGAATAATATATGTCTGCAGTCGTTCAAACGGGAAACAAACGTTCATGTACACGACATGCTTATAATCTATATGTATATTGTATAATGTATATATATCAAACAACAATATTATATTATGTCGTTATAAATCAATTTTAAAAAATATGTATATAATCTAGGTGCCATATAGACGACTAGATGAGTTTGTCGGATTATTTTTCATTTTATATACTGTGGGATTATAGTCGATTTGTACATCATGTCATAGCACATTATAATATATAATAATTTAAGTGGTCCTCTGACTTATCGTGTAAGACACATATTTCCATTAATGACAATTATTATTTGATTTATCAAAACTATTATTATTACTACTATTGGTCATATACATATAGCTTAAAAAGTAATACGAAATTATTATACATGCTAGCTGATGACTGGGATACGTGCAGCTTTCATAAACCATGGACCAATCAGTTGATTGACTGATGTGTGACGATTAAAAAGTTATTTCAGAAGTTTCATACTTGTGTATTTTAACATTTGACATACCTCCACGTCTACAGCCTGATAATTCAACGTTAATCTTTTTTATCATCTAACAATAAAATTAATCTATATAGGTACTAGGTAATATAATATACCGCAGAGATGTCAATAGAAACAAAAAAAAAAACTAATCAAATTTGATAAACATTTAATGTTTAGTATACTTCAACACTTTATTCGAAACATAATCATAAAAAGAGAATGATTTATATCCGATCATTATAACTTTATATATGTGTGTTATAATACGCGTTAGATGATTTTGTCACTATTATAACACTAAACGGCTAACCACATCAAAAGTAATAAAATCAGTTTTATGGACCAGGGCGAAACCTTAACATATATCACTCGTTACACATTAGAAACGAAATACAAACTAAAATATAACTTATAATTTCTTTGGCGGTTGATTCGATTCTATTATAACACATTTTAAACAACATTAAGTAATTAATAATTATTCGGTATGATCAGATTTTGATAACGGGACATGGTGTCACATAAAACTATGCGGGAATAATAGTAACCAAATGCTGAGTAGGTACATATTTTGTAGGACTTATATGAGCCAAGCTCGTGTTCCATAGTAACCCATACTATACAGTATACACACAGTATATTACAGTATATTATAATATGGTGGTTTTTGACGATTAAATATTTCACAAAATATATAATGTCGTTTATACATTAATAATTATTATTTCATATTTTACAATTACTACACTAAAATGTCAGATACATTGTTCTGTATAATGGCCTTGTCCTGATCTACTTTATGATTGTATAAAATATATTACTAAATACCTTAATATGTATAGATTTACTTAGATAAATAATTTCGATTAGATAAATAACTATTGCACATTTACGGTTTCGAGTTGTTTATAGTTCTATATATATTTTTTTTTATAAGGAAGGTAAATCGATGATACCGCGATTGACACGAAAACCGTTACCTAGAAACTCGCCGATTAAAGTCGTACATATGAGCCATACGTACTTCCTATATAATATACCATGTACAATGTACAGATAAAATAAGAAACGCAATAATTCGAAAAATGCACTTAATTCGGTCACGTATTTTTGTCGGTGGCACATTGCACAGATCAAACGCCTATAATAATACTAATAATAATACGTGAGCGGTACATCGTATATCATATATGGAGCACACCAATTAACTCGGTGTTTATAGCACAGGTGATCCAACGACAGATTTAGTAATGTCAGCCATGTGGCTAACGTCATCGGATTTCCCACGGACACACGCGACAACTTATATAGTGTACCGCGTTCGTGGGAACACGGTATGTTATAGTATTTTTTAAAAGCCTCGTTTTGGGGGTACATTATTTGATTTACGTGGTCTTGACGGGAACAATTTATATTTTTTGAAATTATACGATATATCAACTCGGGGTATCGGTATAATAATAATATTATGTCTCGGAGGACACAATAACAATACCCACTTACGCCTTGTTTACAACCTTTTTGACATTATTTTCCACCACAACTCTCTCATTCCTTCAAACGGTAATTAAATGAATCTATGGCAGTATGGTATGATAACAAGTGAGGTAGATACTGTTCGGTTATATGCCACCCAAATACACAATAAACAGTATGCCAAGTATTTTTGCACAAAACCAAAATAATGAATAATATTATGAATTATAATTGAATAAAATTTCAGTATTTCAAGATAGGAAAGCTAAGGTAGTATAGCTGTTCCCATAGATTTATCACCAATCCACTGTACTCTAAATTTACGTGAATAGAATTCCATAATTGATTTAATATTGCCATACGTGAATAATTAAATAGGTAATATAAATTAAACATGCCAAAAAACTGTGAAAACTAATACAAAATTATTTAATCGAAAACAACGCATAATATATTATAATTTATAATATTACGTCATATTCCTCGCTTAGGAATAGTTGGTGAATAGTGATAGGTTCTGTCTAAATCTGGATAAAAAATTGGACTGCAGGGGACTGCATTAGGGACTGGTTCCGGCTTTCAGCTCCACTCGTAATCTAAAAAAAAACACTAAACAATTCAGGATCAAAAATAGTATGAAATAATTTTTAGAAACTATTTATATAATTTTTAAATCATACCTATATAATATGAAAAAAACCATACTAACAGCCAACAGAAGCATGAATTAAACACTAAAGCTCTAATATTGAACATATAATATATTATTATACATTTATACAGGATGAATCACCAAGCAATCCTGCCCCGTTTTATCTTGCATATTAATGAATTTATTTTTATTTTAATTTTTAGGTACCTTAAAACTACATTTAAAATAATAATTAAATTTATAAAATATTTAAGGAGTGCAAATAAGAAAATATTTATATTTTTAAATTGCAACACTAAACTAAAATCGTTTCAAATTTCGTCCAAATTTGGACTAAAAATAACTATAAAAAAATGTGTAAATAAATATATAGATTTTTGGTTACAGTATGAAATAATTACTTGAAACCTTGTTTTAAATCTTCAATCCTTATCTGTAATATTTTTATAAATTTTCAACTGCAAAATAATATGATTAATTTTGTCAAAATTTGAACTTTAAATAGGTATAGGTACCTACCTACTTAAAAAAAAAATTTTTCCGTATGTTCAATATATTTAAACTGCTATTGTAGCAATGTGTGAGGAACCTTGTATTAAATTTCCAAGCTTTTTGACCCAACGAATACATTGATATTTAAAGATAAAAAAAACTAAAGAAATTTAAAATTGATAAAGTCCGTAAACCGCTCAAAACGAGTCAAAATATTTTGAACATTTTATCAAACATAAAAATTATGAAATAAACATATTGTGCACATTTCATGTATCTACGGTTATTTGTTTTTGAATTACTTACAACAAAATAAGAAAATCCTCCATGAGAAATCAAGTGAATATCAAGTAAACATTTTAACTTCAAACCTCATAAAAATTTAATTTGACAAATTTTCATGATTTTTACGAATCTTTTCAAAACTCTAACATTAAAATTTATTTTAATTTCCACTAACAACAACTTACGAGGAATCTTGTATAACATTTCCAGATGTTTTATGATCGACAAAAAAATTTTTATCGACATTAATTTAAGAATAGGCCATAATCGAAAATTTCATATGCCTATAAATAGCTCAACACGAGTCAAAATATTTTTAGAATTGTATGGTATATCTAAAGAAAATAATTTCAACATTTATTGAAAATTTCATGTATCTGCGGTAATTTTTTTTAGAGATACCTACACCAAAAACCAAAATTGATTTTGTTGAAAACGGTTTTTTTTTGTTTTTCCCGGCGCTTTTGGAAATTACTGGGAATTCTACGAATCGTAAATGTTCGTATCGCGAATGCACCAGTATTCAGTAAGATTCACTTTCCCACTGGAAAAGATTCCGAAGTTCACGTGTGTACCAATGGCGCACCCTGGGGCTGTATCTTTATAGTATATATTTTATATTTGGTCAAAACAACCCAAATAACTGAGTTAAAGATTATGTGCTGTTTAAACTTACCGTAGTTTAAAAAGGGATAAAAGTTTAGAACCACGCGAATTTAAGTTGTAAAAGGCAACGCCGCGCCGTGCAGGATCAGCTAACAAACAACGAAAATTAAGCAAATCTGTTACGTCCACACCGATTGTGATATAACTGATTAAATGGTTTTATACTTTTATGATTTTAAATTTAAACAAATAAAATTTCACTAAAATAAGGATATAATATATTAATATTATTATTACAATAATATACAGATCGTTAATGTATGCGTACCTATAATATAATATCAATAACGGACATCGCAGACGACTCGCGTGATGTTGGATGTTATAAATTTAACTCGTCGGAACGTGGAACGGTATTTATTCAACATACCGTACGCACGCGTAAATTAATATACGTTCACAAAATATATATTATTATACATTATGTTTATAAGTCGGTTATTAGATAATAATAGTCAATCGTTCGCATAACATTGGTATCTTTATAACGCTCGTTATTTATTATTTTTTTTTTCGTCTTTTTTTCCTAAAGATTACAATAACGGTTATTATTAAGCTTTTATTATACCCGGATCCATGTGGTGTTTTGTATTTATAAACTTTAAAAAATTAATAACGTGTAAGTTCGTAGGGGCCGATGGTCGGGTGCAGATAACCCCGCCGCCACCGCCGCCACCGCCACACCACCACAGCCGACGACGAAGACCGCATGCATGGTATATAATACGCGTACAATATTATTATTATTACCATTATAGTATATAGGCGCCAGAATATATTATTTACCGACCAAACGGCCATCTGTTTTAGATACCGTGCCCGGCGTTGACAATCCGTTCCGTTGCGGACACCTTACATATTATAATATATTATTATTATTATTATTATTATTTCCAATACAAATTCCAGACCCCGAGACACGCCGAAATTCACCGACGAATACAATATTTAAAATAAACAAAAAGGTGGTGGCGGACTCTGCGTCGTCGTCCTTTGCGGGGACTGTGTCCTCCACTATGTGTGTATAGTAGTTATGACTTATTATAATAGTTATAACTCGTCGGGCGCGAGTGAAATTATATATACATATACACGATTTGATATTATATGTTAGGTATATACGCGTATTATATGAGGCAGTGCGTGATGGTCACACCTCACGACTATAGCGAGTCATCTGTGTTTTATCAGTTGTCTATATTGTAATGTATAATAACATTATATTATATTTTGATGAATGTACAAAAACAAATTTCATTTCAATAGATTTCTTTTTTAATTACATCACAACGTCATATTTTTATATTTTTACACACATTTTACACATACCTGACTCCACTTGTAAATATCATATCACCTAATAAGTCGGTGTCTAGTTATTGCCTTCCAAATTATAGGTGTATAATGTAAAGATTTTTTTTATATTTTACTATAGAAAACATAGTGGTTTTTATTTTAAGTCTAGCAAGAACTTCAAGTAAGAATCTAGAAATCTGAAATGGGATAGAGAGGCATTATTTTTTTTTTTTGTATTATAATTTTTATAGATAATATTCGATAACATAGTCAATAGTAGCAGTACATAATATTTTTAAAATTGGGGCGCCTGAAGAACTTCATACCTACTGAAATTATTGAGAATAGTGTCATATGCTAAACACATCTTGCTGGATATTTAAATTACCTATATATAGTAAAATTAAAAAACATTAAGTTTTAGCCCTTAGATATAAATGGTATAATATACCATTTTAAGTCATGGAGACTGCAAATACACAGGAACCCAGACGTCATGTGCAAACAGTAATCGTGTAGAATTTAAAAAGTTTAATAAAATAAAAAGGTATGTAATATTGCATCATAATATTATCACAATATTTAAACATTTATAATTTATACAAATAAAGTAATACATATCGACTAAAACGTTGGTCATGAGAGTACTTATCTACCGCACAGAAGCCTGTAGGTGTCGAGTGGGTCACTGTAATGGATGTGTTATATACCTACTTATATTTGAATTCAATAATATAAATCCATTCTATACAAAAATCTATGAATTTTTTCTGCCCCAAAAAATGGTGATAGACAGGAAAAATCACATATCATTGTAAAATCAATACATTCATCTCCGCTCAGAATCTAAAATAATAATATAATTAGTCGAAAAAAATATATTTTGTTAATATAGGTAATTAAAATTATAAATTTATACCTATTAACAACTTTTCAATCGTTTAGTAACCACTTAGGTATACATTTTTATACAATATTACCTATTTGCATTAAGTACTATAGACCCGTTTTGTTTATGATACAATATAAGATACACTGGGAGGCAATTATCGCATATAAATTATTAACCTTTTTAACTTTGGAAGGCAATTAGTATGTATATGCCCATTTAAGTACACGTTGGAAGTTGGTTATACTCAGTGGTGTTCACTTAAAATGAAGGTACTATATTTTACACTTTTGAAATGGACATTTGAAAATACATATTTAAGTATTTTAATGTTATTCAAAGTTATACATAACTATAGTATATAGATATTAATATAACGTTTTAATTTACTTGGAGGAGGAGGGGGTATAACAAATTATCTCTAGGGAGCAAACAATTCTGAACACTCGTCTCGTAACCCGACCCTCGTAAGTAGATGGCTTGTATGTTAGGAAATTTATTTTAATGTAAATTGTTTAAATTAATTGTGTTAGCAAGCCATTTTCGACGTGGCCATTCGCAAGTGCGTATAGTGTTGTGCATATCGTTAACATTTCTATGAAACAAAACTTGTTAGTTGTTACGTAAGTACGAAGTATCTATCTATTTAGTGTTTATCGAAAATCTTCTCACTTCCGCTCCTATTATCAGTTGGAAGGTGCGTGTACAGGAAACAATTACAGTGGGGAGGTCATAAACGTACCGGTCACTATAGGTAGGATATGAAATAGCCACTGCCCACTAGTCACTGCAGAGTGCATACCAGTACCTTGAGACCAGAGCCGTCCCTAGGGCAGGGCGAGCGGGGCCCACGCCTTCGCCACAGTTGGACAGGCCCCGCTTTTATAGATACAATAAAAAAGTATAGTTGATGAGCAAAAAAAAATACATCATTTATATTATATACATTCAATTTTTATAATTTTTACAAGCTATATCTATACTTAAATTAGTTAACGTCAAATTAATGTATCAAATTTTAAACGAGTTAATGATTAAAATTAAATTTTCAAAAATAAAAATTATAAAATTAACTATCTTCGAAACGCTTTGTCCCAAAAAAAGCATCTGCAACTTCGCTATAATATCTATAGAAAAATAAATTTCTAACCAACAAAAATATAATGATATTATTGACACATTTGCTAATTTAAGACATAGGAATGTTTATTTATAATATATTAGATTCTAAGCGGAATGAAAAATGTATTAATTTTACAATGATGTATGTTTTTTCTGTTTTGTCAGCCACATTTAGGGAGTAAAAATGCTTCGATTTTCGAGATCAGCATCTTTTCTAATAGAACAGTGGAACTATAGCTAGTATTTTTGGGAAGTCAAAATGGTCATTTTTATACTAAGCCCATAATTGAAAAAATCGATTTTATTTTTTTTGTGGAACTCAAATAATAAATGTTCTATGGGAAAGTGAATATTGTTAGAGCATTCGGGCGGTCAAATTTTAAAATTCCCAATAGTTTTCAGAAGCGTTAGGAAAAACAACATAAAGATTAAGGGAAATCGGGAATTTTTACGCAAAATCGGTTTTCTACAAAATCGATTTTGGTTTGTGTGTAACTCTAAAACAAATGAACGTATATACATGAAATTTTCACTGGAACATTTTCAGTTTTTAATTTTATTAGTTTTTTTTTTTCTATGAATGTCAATAAAACTTTATTTGTTGGGTAAAAAAGCTTGACAATTTAACACAAGGCTCCTACTATATTGTTACAATGACATTTGAAAAATTTTTACGCTTCCATTCGCGGAGATAATTTGCGATATATTTTCATTGACACCATATAGTGCTCGCTATAAAAAATCAAATAGGAATATAGGATGTGTCACTAGAATATGGCTTCTTTCATCAAGCTAGGATCATGTACTATATACAATTTCACTCAATTGCAGGTACAGGTTGTGTATTTAACATTAAAACATAATATACAGTAGTCACTCTATAATTCGAAATTCAGGGGACCGAGTTAAAAATTCGATTTATATAGAGGTTTTCGATTTACCAAGTGTTTGAATAATCGAGGGAAAACAAATTAATTCGAATTAAAGAGATGGAGAAATTATTTATTATACATTATAATATATTATTATTATTATTATCATTATTATTATTATTATCATTATTATTATTATTATTATTATTATTATCCATTATCCATTATTTATTATACATATTAAAGTTTAGATTAGGTAGGTAAGGTACGATAACATTTATAAACTATAATCAATGTCGTAGCCAGGGTATCGGCACTGGGGGCACGTCACCCCCCCCCCACATTTTTTTAGCTTGTTTTATATTATATATGTTTGATAAAAATTAAAAGTTAAGACTGTCGAAGTAAACCATTTTGAAGGGGTCGGATTTAGGAAATATTGTACATCAATCGTTAGTACTATATCTATGTGTGTAGTGACTGATCATTAGTGTGTGCGAGTTTTATGTAATTTAAGGTAAAAGAACGGCTAAGATTCTTGAACTCCAGTAAAGTACAAACGCGCAGTTACGTCATTATATTTTATGATAAATAAATGTTTAACTTGCATGTGCCACAAAACTCCCAAAAAGTGGAAGAAAAATGTACCCATTACCAAAAGCCCTTTTGGCTATTTTAATTTTTGAAACATACATTTGAATTCCTTAATCTTTTTTCTAGATTATGTAGGAAATGGATTTATGATCTGTAGTATTGTTTAATTAGTATTATAGTACCAAAGTAATTTTCTTTTTTTTTTTTTTCAAAATTCACTTTTACTTTTGTATTACTAAAAAAAATCGCTTCCTACAAAACGCACAAAAAGCGATGAAATTGTTATGTTTTTTTAGATATTAAAATTGGATATTAAAGTATATTTTTTTCCGCTTATTGATCTAATTACACAAAAAACTACTAGCTTTCAACAGCCCTAATATAGTCTTGTATATTTGTTACTAAATTTTAATAATATTCGAACCAAAAATGGAATGGTTTGTTTACAACACATTTTGATATAATGATAATAATATTAATATGTATATTAATGAATACATTAACCTATGTCTTAAAATAATATTAATACATTGTTACATTAAATGTAGCCAATGTAGGTAGGTGCCATACTTGTTAGTTGTTAACATAAATATAATATAGTCATAAAAAAGAGTAGTAGATACACTTTATGTACAAAGGGGTCATAATTAGATATTCTAGCATTTCAAAAGCTAGAGAAAAAAATTAAGTGCCCCCTCCCAACATTTTTTTCTGTCTACGGCACTGACTATGATAATATTTAACCACCATCGTTATTAGTTTCATTACGAGTACGTAAAATATATAGTACATAATCTGTATATGTACATACATCAACTTACATAATATAATCGCGTTTAAGGAAATTCGAATTATAGAGGTTTTCTCAGGGGACTTATTTCGATTTATGGAATTTTTCGAATTATCGAGTGACTACTGTAATATTTAAACAAAGAAATAATCAATAATTACAATTTTAGGCAGGTGATGATGTTCTAAATGTTTGATTTTGGAACCGAATAAAAATTAATTAAAAGTTAAAAATTGCCAGTATTTTAACCGAATAAAATGATTAATAATGGATAATAGTTTGGTTTGAATCATTTATAAATAATTTATTGTTAACTTTAATTATATTTTATTAACAAAATATTAAATTTTTCTAATAAATTGTAATAATTATGTTAATAGAATGAAAATAATAATTAATATTTCTATTTGGAGACTAAGCCTGAAGTCACTGTTAAATGTAATCTATTTAGTATTAATCTATATGACGTTATGCGTTCCTGTTTTAATATTATACTGAAATGTAATTTAGATTTAAGATTATTATCCAACATTTTTATTGGGCTTGTTTTGTTTTTCAATAAATAAATATAAATTACAACAATTAACAAAACGTTTGAATTTAACCAAAATCTGGTTTACGTTCGATATATCATTTTGCTAGTATGGTTCTGATCAAATTATTTTTATTAAAACAAATTCGATCCGTTCTAAAAATCAAACTTAGTCACATCACTACAAATTATACATATAGATTATAGACATAATATGATCAAAAATTATTTATAATTCAGAGGTTCTCAAACTTTTTTTCACGTATACAACAACTACCACTCATGATGTGTATTATGGGGAACTATTCGAAATTTCAATAAATGTATAACAATAATAATTTTGGAACATTTGACAGTTTTGTTAATACCTATTTAATACCAATTTACACAAAAAAATATAATATTTGATTCGTTATAGGTAAATTATAAACATTAAAAATATCTACCTATTTAATAATTTACTAATCGCACGTGGTTTTCCACGCACCACCATATAATTTTCCGCAGCTCCATATGTACCACAGTTTGAGAATATAAATTGTATGATATATATTATATTAAGATTATACCAATTAGTAGCTGTTCTGCGCGGCGTTCCCGTGATAAATTAAATGCGCATATATTTACCCGTTCTTAAAGCCCGAAAAATGTAATCCGAATTCATTTTTAAGTCACTTATTTTGGTTGATTTGACCCAGATTGACCATTAAATGCAGGACTAAAATCGTAAATAATTAGGTATATAATAACTATTACATTTTCAGATTTTCTATAACCCACAACAAATCTATATAAACAAAAAAATCAGGGGCGTCATTTCAGTTTTTTTTCTGGGTGTGCAAACTTTTAGGCAGGCCAATTTTGACATTTCATCAGGCCATTAAAAAAAATATATATTTATATATATATAAATGTAGGAAACCTATGTAAACCTATGTAAATATTCTTTCCTTCCCTTTAAATAATTCTAATTGAAACTCATAACGACTAATGCAACTTTTAAATAGCTAGCAATTCAAAGAATTAAAAGCTTATAAGCAGTTAAAGCAACCAGCTAATGCGTCATTACTGTACATATACAAAAACTTAAAATATATATATTTTATATTACCTATATATGAAAACATGTATAGGTTAATTATGACGGCGCATCGGAGTATTAATGGCAGGCCAATTGTTAACATTTTTTAAGTTAGTGGTGCCATTGCACACCCTGCCCCCCCCCCAAATGACGCCCCTGAAAAAAATATTCGTTTTTCCGTTTTCGTGAGCCAAAAATTTCTTATGACATCCCCTCTGTAAAATTGAAAATTTTAAAAATTGATTTCGAAGTTAGTACATTCTCGAGTATAGGATTACCTAAGTACTCGTACTGCCAAATTTTAGAACCACTAGTACGATAGACTTGGCTATGGATCGCTTGCACACAAACACACAAACATTGCCTTAGGTTGAGTAAATTTAAATAGTTATACATATGATAATATATATGGAGGTGAAAAAAATAAATTCAATAATTCATTCGCAGAGTAGTAATCGTAATATAATTCTGTACCTGTGACTTATAATCTATAAACTGTAAAACAAAAACAAAAACAAAAAACGGGTTTTCTCGATATAATTTAAAAAATATGTTTTACTTTACTCTCGCGACTTATTATATAAGTTTATAGTTATAGTAACTTATTAATAGTAACGTAGGTATTATATATTTTATTGTGTGACACACAAGCACACGCACCTTTACTGTCCTGCACATGCTCCACTCACCATCTGTACGGTCAACGTTTTATTGACATCACGTGTAATAACACAAAATAACAATATCGTAATAATATGAATAATATCGTAATGGACCGTCCTCGCTCGGACGTCTGCGCGTGCGTATCTACATATATAGAGTTCGACGACGACAAAACATACGCGATATATATATATATATATATATATATGTATAACACCGATGATAACGACGACGATGATGATGATGATGACAATGATATGATGATGATGATGATAATAATAATAAAGCGTATTTTTTGAGACGACCGCGGCGCAAGTCACTATACATTACAGACGGGCCATGTGCTCGGCGCGCCGGGTCCACTGAGCAGCTCTCGGATTGGCCGAGATTCGGCGTGCTTGGGCGGGGACCCCCGCGGGTGCACCCCGGCGGAGCCCTGGTGCAGGGGCGGAGGCTGCGGTGCATCGTCGGCGAGCGGAGATGACGAGCACGCCGCCGAAACCGGCAACAGTGATCGAGGAGACACGTCGCCGCGGGGACGGACTGCAGCAGACCATAGACATGCACACGACGAACGCTGCACTTGCCGGTTGCACCGTCACCATGGACCAGTTCGCCACCGATGATTACCTGCAGCCGCAGCATCAGTACGCCGCAGCCGCCGCCACCGCATCCGCCGCCGCCGCCGACTACCACTGCGGCAGCAATCCCTCCGAGTGCGAACCGGCAGCCGCCGCCGCGTACCCACATCACCATCACCATCACGCGCACCACTCGGCCAAGGACGGCGGCGAATACTTCGCGGAACCTTATTACTATGACACGGCAGCCGCCGCCGCCGGCTATTGCGGAGGATACGGTGGTCCGTACGACGCGTACAGCGACCACAACTGGTCATCGTCGCCACAGGAATATAATTCATCGTCCGGCGCTGGCGGGGTCATCGACGTGTCGCAACCGTACTGGACGCCGGCGGACGTCGGTGGACCACTGCAACTGACGCCACTGACGCTACAGCCACCCCCGCCACCACAACCTTCACTATTGGCCCCGGAACTGGTTGGTTTCTGCGACGTCGACGACTTCCGGTCTGCCGAACACGGCTTATTGCAATTTCAGCCCGGTCGCGGGGCTACCGACCAAACCACCTGTATGACCACGGCCACCGCCGCTGACCAATTCTTCAGTAAGTATATGCACGCGTCCACATACGTCTACACTGTAAGCGTAACTGGATGAGCTTAGCCCTCTCAAATATAATATAATATAATATTGAATAGATAGTCACGAAAAAATATGTTTTCTTCGATGAGGAATTGTCGCATTAAGGCATACAATTGGCTAAAACGAGTAGGTAGGATGGCTGTTTCTCTAGTCAATTTATGTGTCACATAAGACAATACCATGTTAAACCAGAGCCGGGTTGGTATGTACCTACTATGCATCGGTCTATCGAGATTTTCACTTCTAAGCGGTCCATATACATATTCACTGGCCCAAAATTACGTCTAAAATGTTTACGCGTTTATAGGTGACTACCTATAGTCGTATTTTAAACGTGCATTTATTTTCACCCATACTCACATGCCCAGCCCAAAGTTTATGCGGTCCACCGAAATTTTCTCGGTATCTTGCCTAACCGATCCAGTCCTATATTAAACTATGTCTTAGGTAACACATAGGTAAACGAACAATTCATACGGACATAGCCACATAGGTAACATAACTATTATTCTTAGAAATTCAAAATAATAATTAGCTCTGACTTGGCTGATTTTCATTAAATTAAAATTTTTTTTTTAACTGTTTTAAAAAATACGATCAAGAAAACGGCTATCTTGGAAATTTAAAAAATTGAATTGCCTAAAAAAAAATTTTCGATAATTTTTGAATTTTTGAAAAAAAAATGGAAAATTATGTTATTTAATCAACATTTTTATACTTATTACTGTAAAAAAACCGCATTTAAATATATTGATTTCCATAGATATGCTAAGGGTGATACGGGACTTTTGGAACAAACTGTACAATCTGAGGAGTGTCCTACTCCTAGCTAGGGTGATACAACTAGATACTTTTTTTCCACCAAAAACCAATTTTTTATTTTTGACTATTTTTTGTAACTTTGTAAATCTAAATAATAGTTGTCAATAAGGTCCTTAATATAATTAAAAATTCCAATGATCAGTATAGGTATTTGAATCAATACATTATTAAAAAAAAAATGGGGGAGGGGTGTATACTGAATACTATTATATATTATACAAATTTATATTTATTAAAAGCTATTTGCAAATAATCCAACTAGTGATGTGTACGGGAGTGATCTTAAGATATAATATTAGGACTGCTATACAGCAGCCCTCCAAAAATTTGGCCCTAGTTAATGCCTATTATGGCTTTACGTTTATACATTCTACCGCGGTTAGAAATAATAAGCGTCAATAATTGAATACCTTCTGATTCTTAAATAAGCATAATATATTACATGTAATATAGTACATATTATATATAATACGATAATATTTTTATTACATATTACTTATGAGGCACTGAAAATAAAATCTTCACATGATTCTAATTTTAAATATTAATAATAAATAAGCGGGTAGTGCAGCGGGGTGGAGTAGGTTAGCGGTGGTGAAGTTTGTCCATCGTCCCTTCGATCTTCGGACAGGAAAATGTATTATTACAGTATTCGATTTGAATGCAATGATAGCATTCGATAAAAAACGATTATGAGCGGACGAAAGAAAATTTATGAACCATAAATATGAAACCATTAATTGTATATTATAATATACCTATAGTGGAAATTAGATAATTTTTAAATTGTATTAATTTGTATGGTGATAAACAGTGTTAAAAAAAATATAAATTTTGGTGGTTTTACCCGTGGCGTAAAAAAACTATTGAGGAAATTGAAAAATGACCTCTCTAAAGTACAATCTTGATCCAGTTTGATAAAAGATAAGATACTATATAATATGTTGAAATCGAAGCGCTCCTTCTGGTAGAAATTATGTTTACAGGATAAAAAAAATGAATTCTATATTAAAGATTTTTTATAGTAATAAGGGTATGTAAAAAAACTAAAAATTCAAAAATTGTAAAATCAAATTGTACATCAAAACCAAGAAAAAATAAATTTTATCATCGCAGAATAATCAATTTTGATAGGTAATATGCATTAATCGAACATACAAAATGAACCAAATATCTCCCTAAACACGTATGTGATAATATAATTTTGATTAGAACTGAATAAAGCATGTCCTTATTTATACAGGGTGATTCATTAAGCATGGTCACACTCTAAATCTTTTTATCCTTACAGATATTTTGATTTTTGGAATTTTTAAATAATTAAATTTTTAAATAATTAAATTTTTAGATGTAGATACCTAAGAGGTAATGGTGTAGCCTAAGAGCTACAGAAACAAAATATTTTTTTTTCAATTGAGAATTTCGCTTTTTACAATAAAATATAAAACAAATGATGCATTTTTTGAAAACTTTAAAGCAAATAAACAGTAAGTATAAAAATTCAAACGAGTAATTTCTGAGTTATAAGCTTGTTACAGTAAAACTTCATGCATTAAGGATAATACCTATCCCTTTGTAATTGTTTTGCACAAAATATAAAATATGGGTAGTAATATATTTAG
Organism: Acyrthosiphon pisum; assembly: GCF_005508785.2. Classification (NCBI taxonomy): domain Eukaryota; kingdom Metazoa; phylum Arthropoda; class Insecta; order Hemiptera; family Aphididae; genus Acyrthosiphon; species Acyrthosiphon pisum. The sequence goes on from NC_042495.1 coordinate 94,171,616, forward strand.
TCTAGGAAGTAACTATCCTTATAACAATCAGACAATTTTTACAAGTTATAAAATTTCAATATAGATACATTTTAATTAGTAATAAAATTATAATATCGTTTTCGAATCCAAATATTATCATCTAGACCTATAATAATGGACTGTTATCCTTAGTAGAGATATCAAGTTAAATAACTCAGAAATTAGTAACTACTCATTCCACTGCAGCCGATAGAATTTCGACGTTAACAAATATTATCTGCTTAATAATTTGCTGTAAAAATGTGTATAAATATTAACCTATATTAATTGAAAAAAGCAATTTGTACCGTCAAAATGACACTCACTAATTAGGATAAAAATCAAGATATTTTAAAGTATTATGGTCTTTGACTTTAAACTTTAAGTAAAATTAAAAATTCCAAATATCAGAATTTTAATATAATTATTATTAAAGGATAAAAGGCGATGTGAGCATACTTAGTGATTCACTAGGTATATTATAATTATTTCTACTTATTACATCTTTAGGTCTACTATTTTAACAATAATCAAAGTTGGATAGATATTTGATAAACATAAACAAATATTTTAAAGTAGGTAGGTACTTCGAATTACTGTATTTATATCAAAATTACGATCTTACATGCTTAGAAAATTTGATTACTTATATTAATATTATAATAGGTACCTACATAGGACTATAAGAGGCATGCCCAAGCGCGCCCGCAAGATAAAATCCCACGCGGTGCAAGATATAATAATTACTTATAATCTAATAATAGTCATAATGAAATTGATATTATAGTACATCAAGTTAAAAATTCACAAGGGAGCAAAGCACCTTTGCTCTCCCTCCCCCTGTGGGCGCCTTTGGACCTATCTATAAAAGCACACCTTATTAGACTATATTACTATAACTATTATAAATAGTTAAAACTAAAACTAGATGTCTAAAGACTTTAAATGTCTAGCTATTTTGGTGTAGCCATAGCTTATACCGAGTTAACTAAATGTTGTAATGTTTGCAATTTTTAGCTATAGGTACTAGATAATTTTAAAAGTTACCTAGGTATTTAATATTTAAAGTATTGTTCGTGTTTAATTTTAAACTTACAAGAAGTATTACCTATATACGCACCTATATACGGCTATATACGCATAATACTTTTGGAGAAATGGCATATTTATAGGATTATTCTCTGAGGCGTTGACAAGCCTATCAAATCATTAGGTAATCAAATAGGTGATACTGATACATGGTAGATGATCTTTTAAAAATATTTTTTATCTTAGCTTTAATGGGGATACTTTTCTTTGACAAATTGATTTCGTTTTCTGAAATTTCCCTATTACACTTGTACATAGTTACATAGTTAAAAAGTAATGATTAATCTAATATTTTTTTATTTTTATTATAGAATCAACTTTAAATAATAAACCAATAATGAACAGATGTGACCAAAAGAAATCTATGAGTAAATCATCAACGAGCCAAAGACAAAGAGCGAAACGGAAACCTAGAGTACTATTTTCACAGGTAGTTACATGCATACATTTATATTATTAATCTACCTACATGCATAGGTACAAGGTGCAAAGGTGCAATTTAGGGGGGAGTGATCAGCGCCCTTATAATTTATTCCTTTGTAAGCTAACTGAAAAATTAAGTGAATTCAACACTCCCAAGTACAGATTGAAATCGTGCAACTAATTATAGGTATTTATATGTTACTTTTTATACAACAGTTGAACGGTCAACAGATTAACCGCATTAGTAGGTATACCTACCATATTTACTAAATAGTCAAATTGATAACAAATTATTTTAGAAATGTTATTAGATAGGTACTGTCGTACTGAATAACATATATTTTATAATACTAGTATAAAAATAATATTATATTATTTCATTATTATCTTTAAACTTGTAAATATCATTAATTTTAGATTATTGCATAAAACGGTCCACAATCTAGATGGTCACTGTTGGTTTCAAACAAAAGCCATACATTTTTAATATATTTAATTGTTTGGGTGAATTTTACTTAAATAATATTAATTTATAATATATTTTTGGATTCTAAGAAATAATATATAATAGGTACCCAACTGTAAATTTAAATCCTTACAATTTTTACAAGTGTCAATCATAATTTAGATCTTATATATATAAATAAGCCTTTAATTTTTTTTAAGGATTTAAAATTTGAATTATACCAAATAACTATCTTATGAAAACTTAAATATTTTTTTTACTTGGGATAATGTATATTATATAATAAATTAACAATATTTTTATTTGATTATTTCTTTAGGATGTAATATCAGAATTGGAACACCGGTTCAATCAACAGCGTTATTTATCGGCTACAGAGCGAGAAGCAATGGCATTAAGACTAAGGTTGACTCCAACACAAGTAAAAATTTGGTTTCAAAATCGGCGATATAAAAGCAAAAAATTAATAACAACAGACTGTACAATACCAGATAACAATAAAAAGCCTCCCAGAAGACAATTTCCAGTAATCAAGCATTGTTATACGGAGTTAACAAGTTTGATCACAAATAATAATCATAACTTCAATCACAGCAACAAATATTTTAACATTTAACCATATTTTCACCAGTTATAATAAAAGTTCAATCAATAAATATTTAATAAGTTAACAATTAGATTGTTTTATGTATATATTGTAAGTAGTATTACTATGAATTTGATAGAATTAGGCCGGTACATATGTAAGATAAATCATTATCCTAATCAAAATTTTAAAATTAATACACACTTTTAAAATGTTTTTATACTAGTCTATACGGTTTAAAAAAAATAATAATAATTTATTAGCATGTATAAATCAAATGTATATGTATATTTATTACTGACATATTATATAATTTTTAATTCATACCAAAGATTCATCATGCACATTAATACGTGATTTTGTCTGTATTTTTAATTTGTAAACAATTTATTATACTTGGACTAAATTTTATTTGATGTTTAATTTTATATTGTTTACTAATTATTATAAAAATTATAAATTTTAGTAACTCTAGATTACCTATAATAAGAATTTACTTTGAACTGAAAATTTATTAGCTACATAAATAAAATTATTATTTTTTTTTATTTAGTTATAATTTTTATTGATAAGTAATTAGTTAAAATGTATTTAAAAATAAGTTAGTATCAAAATATTTATACTGAGTTTATTACCTTTAGGCTTCTCGCCCTGAACAACCTAAACAAGACTTAACTGTTTTCAATTCACTTTGTTCAACTTCTTCTCCTCATATACATTTTTTTGGAATTTTTCAAAATGTTTACTCTGCAATCTACGGTACATGTATATATATACATATATATAATAAATATTTTAATGTTCATTGTGTAAATAAATTACTCAAATAAAATTAATAAAAATATACTACCTACTTATAAAATTATATTAAGACAATTCAATTTATTGGTTAAAACTTAAATCCGTTATTAAATATATATGGTTAACATTATTGAACTGTTAACAAAATAAATCACTTTTTATAGAGAAGATTTCAATTTTCCGTTCAGCACAATCAACACAAAGGATTGATACATTTATTATATTTTATCTGCACATCACAAGATGTAACCATATAAATGATTACACCAAGGCCAGGCCGTGAAAAAAACCCAACTGCATGATCACTGCAATTATCTAGCAGCCCTTTTCACACTGGTTGGCCTAACACTATTTACGCTGTTTTTGATTATAATATAACAAGTTACTTTTTAGCATAAAAACCAATAGCTATAAATTATAATATTTGATACATTAAAGTATTAAACCACATCTATAATACATTGTTGTACAATTGTAAATAACAAGGCTTAAAATAAGTGAAATAATTTAGTGTTAGAGATAACTAACATTTACATTTAATTAGGTATCTAGCAAATAAATATGATATGGATAAATAATATATAACCAATTCAAAAAAAAATTATAGAAAACACTAAAACTGTAGAAATGCAATAATTTAGCACTAATGGAGCAAAATTATACAAACAAATAATAAGAAAACATTTAAATGCTTAAAAAACCTTGAAAAATTAAATGTTGGTAAAATAAATGAATTCCTCATTATTAATTATATATCTACATGAATTTTAGAGGTAGTTTAAATTTAAAAAAAAATACTACATTTTAATTAATTTGCTTCAAAGTAACAATATAAGCATACATTTCAATTAAAATCTAATGAAACAAAATTGGTAAATTATTTTATATTTTCAGTATCAAATCTTATTATCAATATTTTTACCATGCACTTCCCGAAGAAATACTCAAAGGCGTAAAGTAATAAGCCCTGTATTAGTATAGGTATATGGTTTCACATTTTTGATAGTATTATATCGATGAGAAAATATTTTTTTTTGTTCTAATGTGGTCATCCAGCCACGTTAGATTTATATAAATTTAATACACACATTTTTGCTAGTTGATTATAGTAAATATTTTATTTATTTATTATTGTTGAATTTAGTTACATATGAATGGAAATAAATAAAATAGTTGAAAAAAAAAAGTTTGAAATCAGAGTAATAATTGTTTTTACACATTATTAAACGGATTGGAAAATACCTCCTCTTAATGCTAATACCAAATGTAATACAGATCCTCCTTGAACTTTGTAATCTTGAGCAGTTTTTTCATCGTTCCTGAAATCAAAAAGGTTAATTAGGTACAGCTAAAATAGATTATGTGAAAATCGCTCTTACATTTGTTTTCCCGAAAAAATCAATCTCTGTTGCTGAGGTGGAATACCCTCTTTTTCTTCAACTCTTTCTTTAATTCTTTCAACTCTATCTGTAGGTTCTATATCGATTTCGATCTACAATGAAAAATTAAAAATGTATAGGTAAGTAACAAAGTACAAACAATAATATAGGAATGGTTATAAATTAGGTGTACTACTTGCCTCTTTTCCTGTTAGAGTTTTGACTTTGATCAACATTGTGTAATTTTTGTAAATATGTGTTTTTATACTTAATAAATTTAAAGTGTTTTTAAAAAAATGTGCTTAAGCCTTAAATATGTATTAAAATGATGCAAAGAGAAAGAAGTGAGTTAATGAGTAATGACATTAAATAAAGTGATAAACCGACCACTAAATTTAACTACCCCACACGTGATAACAGAGTGTTGAGTGATACGATTACAGAATGACAATGAAAATACAATCTTGTTTATCAGCAGCAGCTGCAAACCGGTGAAAATACTTTACCAACATCATGTCGTATGAATTTTAATATTCCCGTTAAAAAAAACCCCGCTAACATTTAAAAATATAAGTAAATCATAATTTACAGTAAATTAATAATACACATATATTATATATATATATATACGTTTTGTGGCAAACACTTTCTTTTAAATTTAAATTATTGAAATATAAAATAACTACCACGTTGGCTAACGAATAGATGAACAGTACTTATAATTAATCATAATATATTATTTCGTTATTATCTGGCAGTGCCGCCGTGGTATATGAATTGTAATCAGTTTACAAAATTGCATTCACGTGTATAATAAGTACATAACAGTTATACAAATATCGGAATATAGATCGTAAATTCATATACCACTAGAACGATGCAATAACGAGCTAAAGCATATTTTTCGTCTAATTTGACTTGGCCATAATAGTCAAATTGGCCATGGTCTTTTGATTCGATTTGGATATAATTAGACTTTATAAACACACTTAAATACATTATGCATAAAATCTCCGATAAGACAATAACGTTTTACGTTTCCAGAAATAAACTGTTATTGATTGTATTGATGTCCATACTAATATCCATAATATATAATAATATTATGTACCCAGGGGCGGATTGGCCTATCGGGAAATCAGGAAACTTCCCGATCAGCCGGTTCTTGTGAGGGCCGGTAGGGCCGGTATAATTTTTATAATATAATTACAATAAAAAATTATATTTTTATAAATTAAGCGTAAAATATATTAAAAAAATCAAATACCTACGAAGGTATTATTTTTAATATCTTAAACTATTGCAATTCGTAGTAGGAATTTTGGTATTTACACTATTTTCCCTCCAATTCATGCAAGTGTATTATTTAGAAATCTGTGGTATTGGTATTTTAGTATTTATATTTTATACTCTATGGTAGAATTCATTGATAACATCGATAACCTTATAATTATTTGTATGTATTTTGATTTTAAACTTTCTTACACAAACGAGTTACCAAGTACTTACAACGTGTGTTTAGTGTAAAAATTCGATTGAACTGTGCAATTCAAATTATGTGTGACGCTGGTGAAAAACAAAAAAAGGATGGCTTCTTGTAGATATTTTTTTTTTTTTTGATTAAGGTAGACAAATTTATGAGGAATCTTGTATTACATTTTAAAATCTTAGATTTAAAAAGAAAATATTTAATGCATTTCTAACTCAAAATAATTTGCAAACTTTCGTCATTTTTACGTATTTTGTCAATATTTGAACTTTAAATGCTTATAAAAAAAATTTTGACTATGGATTTTTAATTTTTTTCGTCTGCCTTTGAAAAAATATACTAGGAGCCTTCTATTAAATTTTCAAGCTTTTTTAACCAAGAAATAAAATTTTATTCATATTTAATATTTATAGAATAAAATACTAAAAAAATGTACACTGAAAATGTGCCTTAAACAGCTCAAAATAAGTCAAAATATATGGAAAATGTTATGTTGTATAGAAAATGCTAAAGTATAAATTAGGGATCAAAATTTCCGAAAAAAAAGGTTTTCCGAAAAAACGGGGAAAAACCCGGTTTTTTCGGAAAATTAGGAAAATTTGGTTTCATTTAAAATTTCCGGAAAAAGTGGTTTTGACGAAAAAAACTGGTTTTTTTCTTGAAAAATTGAAAAATCGCATAAAAAAATTGATTTTTTTTCTAAAGAACCAAAAAATTAATGTATAGTGGAAACAGTCTAATAAATAATGATAGTTGACAATCATATATATATACCATACCTAACTTAAAGTCTGTAGTAGATAAATCTAGAGAATTCTATACTTGATTAATGGTTTATAAATAATTATAATTTGTAATATTAACTATTAAAGTATTAACTATTAAGTATTTACTATAGTAAGTACCAACTAGATTAACTTTCCTATCAGAAAAAATAATCTAGTTTAAGAAAATCTAAGTATTTTTACTGCCCTAAAAGGTGATGACAGACACAAAAATAAAAAACAACACAAATTAATTGTAAATTCAATTCATTCATTCGTTCAGAATCTAAAATATAATAAGATTAAACTTCAAGTTGGAGTTAGAACAGTCTGAACAAGTTAACCTTATCTGACTAACCCAAAACTATTATAGCTTTAATTATAGGTACCTATTATATATTTTACTACCTAATTTAGGGGTGAAACGAAACAAATTTTAAAATTTGAGTAAAATTATGACCATTTGGGGAGGGGGGTATATTTGCAGTGCCGGTTAAGGGCCGGTTTGATCCATATTTCCCGGGCCGAAAAAATTCGCCAATCCGCCCCTGTATGTACCTAGGTACCTACTACCTATACTGGCAAAACAAAGTACTAGGTGTCTACGTGTAGTTTGTAACGGGCAACAGCCACCGCCGTATAAAACGTCCAGTATATTATCATTTATAATACTATTATACAGGTATCTATAGATAAGTATATAGATAATAATATAATATTATATAAAAAAAAACAACTACCTATACAAATACCAAATTATAGATATCTTTACTAGTGACCCACTGTGTTATAGAATAGTTGTACACCAGGCCAGTCAGCTACTGAATTTTTTTATTGTCTGGCGTCTGCGCCCCTTATTAATTAGTCTTTAATGCGTTTACTGAATTTTAAGTTTATGTGACTAAATAAAATTTCTATAGCCTAATAGCCTATATTATATGTAACCATTAATTACTAAATACGACTAACCAAGCAATAATGTACTTTAAAATAGATATTAATTAGTGATTATTTAACTAATCATAATAATATGTATAGCAATATAATATATTGCAATATTATTAATCGTATAGGTATGGGCCATGGTATCTCTACTGTCTGGTTGTCTGGAGATAATATTATAACATATTTAAATGTAGGTAAAGCTCACGGTCTTCTAAGACCGTGGTAAACATAGGCACAAATAGGTGGGGCTAAGCCCCCCCCCAAAAAAAAAATGTCCATAGCCTCCTCAAACATTTCCTACATTTTTTTTAAGCTTGGTACATAGCTTTAACATGGTACATATTTATTGTATTGATTATATATATATATATTAATAGATAGGTATAATGCTATAGTGTGAACCTATTAAGTGAAAATAAAATAAAATAACTTATCGTGTCTTTCCTACTGTTTTCCAATAATCTGTTGATGTCGATCGTCGGACCGTGATTAACCTCCGAAGAATTTTCATGTTGTGAAAGACGGAAGTTAGCTGTAAAAGTTGTTTCCGATGACAATAATTTATTATTTGGTCATTGTTGTCAACTGAACCGTTTTTGGATAAATAGAAATAATATGTAAGCAATAAATTACCATATTACCGATAATTTATTATTAACTTTAATATAAAATAGAATAATAATAAATGTAATATTGACAAAGCTTTATTTAAAATGCCTATTTTAATTTTTTATTAATATATTCTAATTATTTTAAAAAAAATAATTAAACCTACGTGTTTTTGAATGTTTAGAATTTTAAAGTGTATCTAAGTTTTCGAGTATACAGCAATTTTATTTTTTTTATGTATAAAATGTATTAGCCCTGAATCCTGATACTGTATTTTGCAATCATGAGTCAATGACTCAGTCATGCAAATTTGTGCGGGTTGTTACTTGTACAGTTGTACAGCATACATATATAGTAACTACTAACAAGTAAATTGTACCTGCCGTGTGCAAGACTTCCTTGTTAGGCACGACTGTACGAAGTACCTGTTACAACAGACTAAAATATTAAAAAATAATTAGTACAGTACCTAAATTACGAATTACGATCGCTGCCGACAACCATCCAACATAAACAGGTTATCTGGTTTTATACTTCCAAACAGGCTGTATTATGAATTAAGTCTATTAACGTAAATATTCGAGTTGATCGCAAAATATAGGTTAATAAAATATTGTCTCGCAAATCGCAATAAACCACAAATTAAGCATTAAGCCATAGATAAGTATATATAAGATATAACATTAACTAGTTTATATATAGGTCTGTGCATCAAGCTGCAAGTTCGCAACTTTGATCTAACAAAATTTCAATGCGTAAGTCCAAGGATATCAAAGAGAATATAATAACATTGTAATGATCCACTGTCAGTGTATAAGGTCTTTGGCAGGTGTAAGTCTATAACATTATTTACTCTTTGTTCGGAACCATAGATATATAATATTAAACACAGAATAATATGAAATCATTATCAAATTTTGGAAAGTAAATAATAATAATTTTATGACAAATGCGATGATATGTGATAACAAGAGATATTTTTCGAGTTTTTGACCATCAACAAGTGATAAAACAACAGTCAAATGTTGATGATGTGATGTATTATAAACGTATAGTAAATTGAGTAATACACTAATAATACGTATAGTATTTTATTTCCCAACGTATATGGTTCGTGTGGGTGACGTCCGTTTTAGAAACTAATCTGTTATAAATTTCCGCTATATATCGATTTTAACATGTTGACATTGAAGAAAACAGAATGTCCACTGGTTCGCTGATTGTTATACTGTCACATAAACGATTATTATTCATCATTGATGAACGATTCCGGACCACTTAGTCCATTCGACAATGGATGTTTGTCCTATTACTTTGATGATTTGTCAATTAGTGACCGAGAAACTATTGCAGAAGATGTCAGCTATACAATCGATTCAGATGACAGTAGTTGCTCTAGAACGGCATGTTCGTCCATATTTGGCTCTGGTCCCGACGAATTGGAATCAGAAACAGCTTTGTTTTCATCATGCAGTGGCAGCATCACAAAATCCAATGAGTGTCTAATTGACATAGATACATCAATTGATTCCACTTGCACAAATCTCGGGTAACTTGCCTACCTTTATTGATACAATTTTCAACTATTTAAGTTACAGTTAAAATTAATATAAAAAATTAATATTATTTGTTGTACTATTTGGTTTAGGAAAACATCTGAATGCTGTTTAGTAACGATTGGAAAATCTATTCAAAAAGTAAAATAAAACAAGTCATAAATTTTACATTTAGGTAACTATCATTATTTTGTTTCAGAATAACTATATTGAAGTTAAATCATTTGATCGTATAAGTACCAGAACAATTGATAATGAAGACAAAATAGCCGGTAGTACAGCTCTAATTTTAAATTGTAGACCAACTCAAATCCCTGCCAAACTACCTAAGGAGCAATTAGAACACGAAAGACTGTATGAGAAAATTTTACAAAATGCAAAGAAAAAAGGTAATTTTAAGCATATTATTATGTTTCAGTTATTATTTAAAAATAACACTAATTATTTGAATTTTACAGAGTCTGAGAAAGCAAAAAAACAAAAAGAACATTTAAAACAAAAATTAAAAAATGAAGAACGATTAGCGAATGTTACACAAATATGGACTCAAGAAATAATTCCAAATTGGCATAAAATGTAATATATATTTAAATCTGAGACATGTTCTTTTCTTCTACAAATTTATTTATGTATTAATTTTTATTAGGTGTCGGACAAAGAGATGCCGTGATCTTTGGTGGAATGGTTTGCCCTCGAGTGTACGAGGTAAAGTTTGGTGTTTAGCTATTGGCAATGACTTGCTAATCAATGAAGAATTATATAAAAGTTGTGTTTCAAACTCATTCAACAAATTTAAAGACTCAGAAGCTACTATGGATTGCCTAGAATATATTCATTTAGATATTACACGTACATTTCCTCACTTGGGGATTTTCCAACAAGTAAATAACTATTTAGTCATTTATTTTGATAAGCAACATTTTACAAATATAATTTCCTAGAATGTGCATACAATTCTCGGATAAGCAATATAATGACTATTTTTAAATTACAAATATTTAGATATGCAGTCGTATCAGTAGCGTATATAGTGGGTGGGCCTAGCGGGCTTCAGCCCCCCCCCCCGACATTACATTTTTTTTTTAATAGAACATCAATATAATTTATTAGGTACTCTTTTTATCATAAGTTATGATATTTCATAGCCTGTTGAAAAATAACAAATACGAATATATTTACAGAAACTGTTAAATATATAGTAGACAGTAGCCTCTAAGTAATAGATCACTTGCTAGTTTCTATCTACTATAGCCCACCCCAAAAATTATTTCTATACACGCCACTGAGTCGTATTATGTCTTAGACTGTAAAACGCACACTAATCTAGTAAAGATTGCTTTGAACATCAAAAATAAAGTTAAGACATAAAAATATATTCATTCATTGTGTTTTAGTAGTTGGCTATAAATTTACTAAGAGTACTGTGCAAACACAGTAAACATGGACATAGTTTCATATTTTGATTAATTTTTATTCGTGACAATTCATAAAATAAATTATGAGAACCAAAATGTCCATCAAATACCAATGTATGTACTATGTATGCATACAGGTCTTAGATTAAAACAACATATTTTTATCCCAGACCTATATGATGAATGTAATTTTAATTTAACATAATTTAAACAATTTCTGTTTAATGTAAAATACCAAATTTATGTTGAAGATTACCTTCCTGGCATTATAATTTATAAATAATTATTCTATAAGCTAAATTTTTTTTTTAAGAAAATAATATCCTTTACTTTGTATTGCTAGTTTGTTTATTATTTTATGACGAAAAAAATCCATAGCATCGACTACAGGCAATGTTTTTCAATGCACAAGTACTATCAATAATATTCGCAGGACTTCTAGCAAATCTAATAAATTAATAAATTTTTTCTACATCTTGATTCATAATTCAGCATTCTGTTTTTACCATTGTAATTAGCTGATCTTATAGTTTTTGTTCAACCATTTGTTTTTTTTTTTTTAGGGTGGACCATACTTTGACGTATTGAAAAGGATTCTTAGTGCCTATGTTTGTCTCCGGCCTGATATTGGTTACATTCAGGGCATGTGTTTTATAGCTGCCATTTTACTTTTAAATATGGAAGAACTTGAAGCATTTGTATGTCTTGTTAATCTAATGGAATCTCCATGCTTGAATGCATTTTATACCGTAAATCAACGTTTGGTTAGTATGATATAAAAACCATATCTGTTTGAAATCTGTCCATTAATGTGGTTATTACTGTTATAGATGACATCTTATTTTTCTACATATAATGATCTACTTAAACATAATTTGAATAGACTCAATACGCATTTTAATCTCATCGGTCTAACTTCTGAAATGTACCTGGTTGATTGGATATATTCAGTTTTTGCAAAATCAATGAACTTAGAATTGGCATCTATTATTTGGGACAACTTTTTAAGAGATAATGATCAATTCTTATTTCGAGCTGCACTAGGTAAGTATTCGTAATAATAAAAAAGATGTTTTTTTTTATATTTTTACCAATTGCTTCAAATATAATATTCAAGACAAATTTTATTAATGAGCAAATTTATTTGGAGAAAACTGAAAAAAAAATCTTAATCTATAAAATAAAAGATATATGTATTTATATTGTTAATTGTTAAAAATATGTGTAGGTATTTTACGCAGTAATGAGTCTCAGTTAATGCAAATGGATTCTATTACGTGCGCTCAATATTTAACAAAGTTACCAGAAAGTTTTACATCAAGCGCTTTATTGAAATCAACTACGGCTATTCGTATGTCTATTGGAAAACAATCGTTTAACTCCTTACTTGTTTACAACCAAGCAAAATGTACCCAAAATTCTTTGGTTTAAAAGTTTTGATATATATTTATTGTTATTATTGCTCATTTATATTAAGGAATAATTATATATGTAACTATTTAATTGTTACACTAATGTTACATATATCTTAACTTTTAAAAATATTTCTTCAAGTATAGATTCATACAATTTATTTATCACAATAATAATTTGGTGTATAACTCATATAAGATATTAATCGATAACAATAATAGAGAATTTGAATTTTTATCTCTAATATCACTTGTTAATATACAACACTCATATTATAATTGAACTTAGTGTTAAGTTTGATACATTCAACTAACACGTTGACTGCCATGTGACCGCCGGCGTCCATAAATAAATGTGGTTTTATAATATTAACTGTTTCGTGGCGCTACGAATGCACCGAAAAAAGTCTGATGGCAAAGCGGAAATCATTACAATTTTTTTAATGTGAGAAACATATTGTTTTTTTATATTTTTCAAATACAGTAGTCTATACAAATTTGAAATGACACTGAAAAATATGCTTAGCGTACCGATAATACATATCAAGTGCCCACATGGTAGTCAACGTACAGTAACTGTTATATATTGTAATTAAATCTTGTATGTCCTAACCTAACCAATTATTATAATATTGAAGGATATCACATTGATATAGTTATACAACTGGAATGTTAAAATACATTACAATACATTTTAAGTAATTGTATTTATAAACTCATATTTAAAATAATGTACCTATATCAATACCTTTTTTTAAATTTTAAAACTATTATATATTGATTCACGTGGATTGCCCATCTTGGATTCATTTATTGTCAGGCAACACCAAGTATTAAAGCTAGTATTATATAAATTTAACATTTTAATTTTGGATCAATAACAATTATTTTTATTAATGTTTCAATACATTGTACTTAACATTTATTTGAAATTGAAATTGTTATATTATTAAGTATTTTCCAAGACCTAAAACCAGTTTTTGATTTTCTAACATTGTATCCATGACCAAAAACTGTTGTCTAAAAACTCATTTATCTTTTTTACCTGTTAGTCAGTATTCAATTTAACTCATTCATGAGACTTTAAATTATACGGCTACAATTTTGTCATTAGTGTAATATAATCATTTAAATTTAATATAGTAGGTTTAATATAACTCATCACCTGTGTTATAATCATACATATCCAACATAAGATTTTAAATATGAATCTCTTTTATACCAATACCTGTTATATATTTATTTTATTGTTAATTATATTATTACATAATTATTAATTAGTCTTAATTTTTTACATGAAAGTATTCAAAGTTTCAAATTATTATTTATTGATTTTTTTTTTTATAGATTTATTAAAATTTAATTTAAATGTGATAATATGATATTTTTATTTAAAATATGTTATGTTTGACAATAAATGTGAAAAGTTTTGACTTTCAAAACTACATACTAATTATCTTTTTCTTTGGCAATTAATTTCTATATACCCAAAATTGAATTTATAATTTAATTGTTTTCTTTTACATAAATTTAAATTTCTGAGGTAGGTATATGAAGAATTAATTTTGTTTATTGTGTGAATATTATTATTTTTATTAGGATATAGGCGTATTAAAGTGTTGTTCCTAGAAAGCTTGGTTAGTAATTTTAACAACTTTTTGTAACTTATTTCATTAAACTAGGAATATAGGTGGTAAATAGATGAAAAAAAGTGATTAACTTTTCAATGATCATTCAAATAAATGTTTTAAAATGCCCAAAAACAGTAACAAGTCATTGCATTTGAAAACCAGCTCCAAGCAAAGATTGATTTGCCTAAACCGTGGTGACAATTTTTTGCTTTTGGTTGCTATTTCTACGCAGGGACATGGCAATACAACACGGAAGGTTACAGACATTGTCAACGTTTTATTATGTATATCATAGAAAAACATGAATCATTTAGATGGAATTCTCTCGTCAATTTGTTTAAAAATAAATATTAAATGAAAAAAAAACAATTGAATGTATTAACAATAACAAAAATAAGTAATTCCTGGCTTTCACCTATTACGGTGTTTAATAAAAATACTACCTGTGATTTATGTATGATAGATAATATCAATATTGATAAAAACCGTTGTAGATGTTAAAGACAAAGGTTTTGAAAGGATTTGGCCAATAATAATTGTCATCGTACTCATCGTAGTCATCATATTCTGACTGATAGGAGTAGTACACCAAATGCAGGGGATAGAAGTCAAAGTCATTGTACTTAACATAGACGTTACCATTACTGCTCACTGTCGTGTCGGCCGTGCCGGGTGGTGCAATCAAATTGTTTCCCTCGTTCCATTTGTGGTTGACAACGTATGTTTCTTTCACGAGCACGGAGCATATCATGATAACTCGTTCATCTGCAGCAGGTCACGAGAATGGAAAAACATAACAACCACATTATTGTAGGTAATAGGTATACTCTGTTAAAGTTAAGAAACATAGTCGGCAGCTGACTTGAGCACATGAGCGTGGCAATACTACACAGCAGGTTATAGATAATTGTCTAGAGAGGGGGGCAAGGGTGTGGCTCAGCGAAAATTGGTCAACGTCAACTACATTTCTTAACTTGAACAAACACGCAACCTGGGGCGTCATTTGGGGGGGGGGGGTGCAGGGTGTACATTTGCAACAACTTTTTTTTTAAAAATGCCTTCTTTGGCCTGACAACAATAAATAAAAGCGCCGATATACCTAAGTGTTTAATATTATAGATATTTTATATTTTTTTGGGTACTTTTCTGTTATCCCTACTACCGCGAGTCTCAATTCTGTTATCTCGACTACCTCGCCGATGCTGATTTAGATAAAACCGATAATAAATCATAGACATGGATATAAATATAAAAATTTAAAATACCTCCCCAATACAGTTCATATTTTATACGTACATAGACCTTTTTTATGAGCATTTGAATATATAATTTTAACGATATTGTGTATTTAGTGGTAATTTATCAAACTCAATAAGACCTTAAAGCACTAAGCAGTCACCCACCTACCACTTGCAAAAGTTATGGGGTATTTACCCAGTAGCCATACGTGTTCGTTACTACTAAGCTAGGTCTAGTCTAACGCACTGTCTCCGCTCAGAATCGTATTACGTATCCAATGATTTATCATTGAATTCAAATATAACACATACGCATTACAATGACATACTTGACAACTACTATACAGCAGAGTGGTACCCACTTGTCCAGCTTTTTAATTTATATATAAATATATATATTTAATATCTCGATGATTTTATGGTTTATATTATAACACTACACTACTGTGATAACTGATAATAAACGTTATACTAATATAATATATTATTATATAAATAGCAATTCATGTGTATTATGTATGAAAATACTGAACTATCGGAATAGTACTATAGTAGTAGAGATAACAGAATAGAGTAGTCGCGGCATCGAGTGGTAGTAGGGATAACAGAAAAGTACCTTTTTTTGGTATTAAAAAAAAAAAAATGTATTGTACTGATGTTTAATTTCCAAGAATGTTTGATCACATCAGCAACACACACTAAATCAAAATCATACATCATTGCAAGACCAATACATATACATTCATCGCTTCACTCAGAAATTAAAAGGTTGTCTTCGTTGACAGCAACCAAAAAAAAAACGACAGGGGCGTGGAAGTGAAAATAATATAAACAATTATTTAGGCGAATAAATCCATCTCCATTCAGCAGTCACTATAGCCAGACCAAATTCTGTACACAGTACACATCCGAACTATATTTGACAACAAACGATTTAGATGGGGCCCTGAAGCATTTCTGCGTGGTAGCCGGTACTAAGTAGAGGATGGCTGGGTAGACACAGTAAATTTAATGTAAGTCAGTTAATAAATGATAATACCTTGGCGGGTAGAATTGTCGGCATATTTGTCGGCGTACTCAGCGTCTTCACTAAATGACACACCACATCCATATCTGGAGCGCCGAGTAAGGCGCCAGTCGAGTCCACTCTTCAGCGACTTCAGGGCCCTGGACTTGGTGGTCACGTGGTACAGCAACATTTCCTTTACACCGTCCGCTCCACCGTTTTCCAACTGCATTTCCTCTTTGCGCAACAAGTACATGCCATACATCTCCGGTAAGTTGACCCTCTCTATCCATTCGACATAGCACTGAAATATACACAATACAGTGTTATATACAATACTAGAGTGATAAGGGTTCATTTCTGACCACACACAGATTCTACACTTCTTAGCCTAATATCGGTAAATAATAAATATAAAAAGAATGGATAATTATAATTTGGATTGTCGGCGAGCGTACACAGCCATCAATGAGGCGGAAAAGCTGGGTTTTTTTGTTACAGTGAATACACTAAAACTGCTCAAAATGTATAGAAATAGAACTGATTTGGGTCTCTGCAAAATGGCAGAATAAGATAAATATAGTGTGTAATCATTTAAAATCATGCCTATAATAACTCCACCTGATACCTATGGACATTTTTACCTAAATGGCAATAAATAATAATCCAGCTAATAAATGAAAATTATTAGGGGGATTCAATGTTGTACTGCAAGTCTGTTACAATATATAGCAATCAGATAAAACTTCTGAAAACATACTTGAATTTATCCTAGATATTATAGTGTTCACCTTAATTATAACACTTTTCCACTAATTTATTGCCTGATAGGTATTTAGGGATGGTTGATAGGTACACAGTATATTATATTAAAAAAAGTTACTTCACATGAAAAGTTCTCAGTCAAAGTAGAATTGTCGGATTTTGAAAACTATTTTCTGAAAGAAGACTTCCTACAGGCCGTATTGAACTCCGATATTTTATTGAATTTTAATTAGGTAATGGTATAAAATAATTTGTAAAATTATTAAAATTGTCTTATTTTTAAAGACTGAGATTAAAATATTATAAAGCGGAGTTCAATGTAGTTTATTTCCATATCTTAGTTAAAAAAAATTTTCAAATTTGATTAATTCTACAAGACAGGATCATTATTCCCGTAGAGTGTAGACATTGCATGGAGGCATCGAGCATTTAACAACAATAAAGTTGATACCTATATAAAATTGTACCCATATAGCAGTGGCGGCCGTGGGATATTGGCAGTTTCCTGGGATTCTCTGTTCACATAATGGGGACCTAAATATTTTATCCCCTTCCACCCTAATTCCTAATGATTTTAAAATTACCATTTATTTATTCACTGATGAAAATATAATACATATTATTAAAAAAATATATTAAATATACCTAATGATTACCTATTATATTATTATCATTTGCAAACAATTAATAAAAACAAAATAATGTTCGAATAGTATTATGGTCGAGTGGTATGTTTTATTGTTTTCGTACTCGAACATAATTATGTGGACGATAAGACGACACCGAAGACGGCCGATGATATCCCAAATAAAAATAGAACTTGCAGAACTCAGGCGCAATATTAATTATTTTACGGCCGGCCTCACCTCGGTTGCAGACTCGGGACCCTAGAGTCAAGTCGTAAGAAATTAACTCTGTACCTACGGACGATTTTATACCGTAGATCAGGGCACAGCTGCAGATATGAGATATTATGTGCCTGCCGCGCAGCGCGTAAACGATAATAGTCCGTAATCTGTGCTGAAGCGGCACGACGTGTCTGTGGCCCCTATAATTCATTTTTGCGACAGCGCACGGGCCTTTCCAATGGTACTAGTACTATAAGATATTATCTTCTAAGACCGTGAATGGTATTATTGTTCTAACGTGACATTATCATATTATTATAAAGACTACGATTACACTATTATACACTCGGCATGGTTATAATATTAATAGACGCGTTTAATATTATCGTGGACAAGATTACAATAATATTATGAGGTACCCACATCAGGAAAGGTATCGTGGATTTCGCGTTTGATTCGCCGGATTTCTTTGAACTTCAGGCTGCTGTCGAGCCTTGCACTTTGGCTGTTCGGTGAGGAATTGTGCCGCCGTCGTAAAAGGGCCATGGCGTGCGTGCTAAAGTCCGACGAAAGGGTTGGTGTCTTCCCGTAAGACCGTGTCGTAGTATTTGCCATCGTTCAGAAACGTCACGGGGTGGTCGATTGAAACGTTTGCTATTCGACCAGCGTCAAATCACCTGCAAAAAATTTAAACAACACAAATAATATTATATTGTAATTTGTTTTAATTATAAAAAAAACACGTCATGTAATAATAAATTATAATATCATAGGTACCGTTGTACAACACACACCGAAAGAGAATTATAGACGATCTACACCTGTCCTAAACGATACTATATTATTTTAAAATTATTAAACATAATAATAAGAGTTTATAAGCGACAAACGTTTGCTTAGCGGTCTACGTCGAGTATTGTATGAACTACGAGTAAATGTGTTTCAGCTTGGAGCTATCGGTTTCGGGTTTTCCGAGGACTGAGGAGCGCATTCGCTATTCCGTATTCACTGTAGTGACCGTAGCCTATAAATTAGTCAAATTAGCGCAAAGTGCAAACTGTCTGCGGCCTATGGGCTGTGACCTGTGGCACAGTGGACATGAACGACCAACCGGATGAACGAGTTTTTGATATCGAATTATAGTTTATTTTTAGCATTCTTATATTTTGTTGTTGTAACTTATCGACTATAGCAGCGAATGCTCCGAATGGGGATTGCGGTGTATACTGTGTACTGCATAGGTCCCCCCACTACCACCATAGAAAAGATAATATACCAACGGTGGCGGTAAAATTCTTTTGTGTCCGGTCCGGGGGTTCCATGTTCCGCCGCGGCATAAATGTATATCACAATGCTTTTGCTCTACCCCAGTATCCCACGATTGTATATATAGAATGGTTAGTGGTTACCAGTGTTGGGTAATAACGTAACGGAAGTAACGCGTTACTTTGCTTGTTACGCGTTACAGGGCGTTACGTAATTTCATTAGAATTATATCCTAGTAACGAAAATGTAATAGAAATTCATTTTGATAAGTAATTTCTATAAAATAACGCGTTACAGTTTCGAATTATTAAGTAGGTACCTATTGCCAAAAAAAAAAATTATATGTATAATGCGGGTATTATTTTGTTTACCATCAATCTTATATAAATATATATTTAAATTTAACTCGTCACAATTCAGTTTTCAATTGTTTTGACATTTGACATGTCCAATTGCACGGAAAATCACGAGAAAGTTATTATTTAATTTGATTCCTCAAAATAAGTACCTTCACTGAACGTTTCCTATGCAGTGGCGTAATTACGGGGGGGGGGGATATGGGGGGATAGATCCCCCCCCATGAACTGAATTTAAATATTGTCTTATTTTCATATAACCTATTTTTATCCCGACAATGGCTTGTTGTCAATGGTCAAAGAGTAGCGCGCTAATTGTAGCGACGCTACTGTAGCACGCTACTTTAGCTGTAGCAATGAACATATCGTCGCTACAATAAATACAATGTATCGAAATACTATATGTAATTTTATAT
>NC_042495.1:94192125-94193388 GCF_005508785.2 Acyrthosiphon pisum
GTTAAAAAATGTATTGAAAATTTAACTGCAGTCACTGCAGTTTATTCCGAGGTTTATTCAATCAACTATTAGGTATCTATGTCATATTAATTTTTGTAAAAAATTTGAATGAGTTTATAAAAAAAAATAGAATTTAATAACTAATAATGCATAATATTTAATAATAATTTTACCTACACAATTTCTTGTATATTATTTAAAGAAACAGAGAAATCTGATGTAATACGCGCAAAGCCCCCCACAAGTTTGCCATACCAATTTATTTTGATCCCCTCCCGTGAAACATTCTCAATATTACGCCACTGTTCCTATGATATCTATTATAGCGTGGACTAATAAGTTATATACGCTCCTATTAACTATACAGGTTTTATAAATAATTTAGTGTTGTACAAAAACTGCTCAATTTGAAAATACTTCTTAGTTATTACTATATTTAGAATTTACATTAGAATATAACATTTCTGATAGGTAATTAAATAAAATCGAAATATTTAAACATTACACCGTTATAAATCATTATAGCCATTTCACATTTGGCATTTATAAGAAACTGTTTATTTTTATCATTGTAAGTTATAATTGTGTTCTATACATTAGCGCAAATAGGGGGGGGGGATTTAGGGGTTAAGCCCCCCAAAAAATGTCCACAGCCCTCCCAAACATTTCCTACATTTTGCTTTAAGCTTATTCAATATTATCAAAGTAAGGCCTTATTAGCCCTATTAGCCCCCTCAAATCTCAAACGCTATTTGCACCTATGGTTTTATATGTATTATGATTTTATTTTCACAAACATAATATTTAATAACACAAATACAAGATTGAGTGCTATTATTTCTTATCAGTCGATCAGTTGATATTCTACAGATAGGTTATAGGTATAGGTATAGGTTTATGTTGTCAGTTTGTGACACAAATACAAAACTAGACTATAATATAGTCAGAGGCGGACTTACAATTTTTCCGCCCCTAGGCATTACAACACTAGCGCCCCGTACATTGGCGTGCTCCCATTGTGGGTGGGGGGTGGGGGGGAGTAATGCCCCATGAACTAAAACAAAACTATAAAAATTGTATTTAGGTATTTTTATATTTATACATACCAACTAAACAAATAAATATTGATACAATTTGCATAGGTACATTTGTACACTTGTACAATAATTAAATCATTTTGCGCCTTGATTTATCTGAGCACTCTAATCTCTATAATCTTAATCGATTAGCAAATTTTTGAGCAGTATGCAGTATGCACTATAT
>NC_042495.1:94194161-94196922 GCF_005508785.2 Acyrthosiphon pisum
CACTAAGCGGCTCGGCAGTTAACGTCTCGTTTCCAGTCCAGTGTAGTAGTCCGTGGTTTACGCCGTACACCGGTATACCATCTCCCATGCATCAACATAGGCAACGCCGGCAACTGCCTCGTCGAGTGTCGATGTCGAAGCTCTAGCGGTGGCGGAGCGCGCTGGTCGCACGATTAAACTCAACCAGCAAGGTTATTATAGCTTATAAATTAAAACGTTACTGCGACGTGACTACGTGAGCCATTCTCCAGTTTCGTGCAAGTTGTATACGAAAGAAAATTAATATAAAATATAAATTTAGGTAATTAGAATTATTTGATTATGAAAAACTAAAAAGTAAAAATTAACTAAAAAATTGCGCCCCCAAAAATATTGCGCTCTAGGCCAGTGCCTTGGTGGCCTATGGGTAAATCCGCCCCTGACTATAGTCAAGTGGACCTCGTCATTGAGTAGGCCATTGTGATGGAAGTGTTAACTTTGAATTCAATGATACATAAAATCTAAAATACTGTTTTTTTTACATATAAAATTACATATAGTATTTCGCTACATTGTATATATTGTAGCGACGCTATGTTCATTGCTACAGCTAAAGTAGCGTGCTACTGTAGCGTCGCTACAATTAGCGCGCTACTCCCGACCACTGACAACAACCCATAGACGCGATAAAAATAGATCTTATGAAAAAAATTAATAGTACCTACTAAGGAAGTATGAAACGTTGACACTTGAATACATCTTGATACCCACCTTTTTCTAACATAGTACACACCACATACGTGATTCTATCTAGTACCATTTGATTTTATAATATACTAAAACTTACCATTCTATTTTAACATACTTAATCTAATAAGTAATATTAGTATACCTACAACTACACTAATGTTTTAACTTAAAAAAAAATGATTGTGAGTAACTATTAAGTTTTGCGTTTTTAGACAATTTTAGTGTCTGCTCCAGGTTGGCCCGGGGCCCCCCAAACGTATGTAAGCCTTGGGGCCCGTGTGCGCGGCACGCTCTGCACACCCGGTTTTTGCGGCACTGGATATATCTTACTGTGAATGTTCCCAATTTTTTATAGTGCTGTCAGACAAAGGTTAATCTCTTCGTACACCAAATTCGTTGGTGAATGTTGGCTATTGATTACAAATGTACTGCTTGCAAACATTCACTAGTGAATGCCGACATTTATATATTACGATATTGGTGAATGTTGGTAATGTCCATGGTAATGTTAATCTGATCTAATCATACTATCTGTAGTATCTAGTATTCTAGTTGGTACTTAACGATACAGTAAAGGTATTGTACAAGTTGATAATTTCGATAAAATGTTTTATAACCTTACACAACTGTCCCAACTACTGAACTACTCTCATTATATCTGGATAACCGCTATGTTATACAGCCTCGCTAACATTTAGTATGATATTATTGTAATTTAACGTAGCTTTATAGGTGTATTTTATTGTATACGATTGATAATAACTAAAATAACTAAAAAAACTTTTGACCGTAGAAAAATGGATACCCAAAATATATGTTAGCTGTAACATTAGATGTAGTAGATAATAATTTTATAAATTACCAGCTATATACACCAGAAACCAATTTTAAGTATGTAAATAAAATTTAATATCAATCACTGATGTACAAGGGGATCAACAAATTTCCTTAAGGCTTCTGCATCAAATGGCAAGAGTAAACGCGATGTAATTGCAAAACAAAGTGCGCCACAAAAAAGTGTGGTTGTAGAAATGTTGGCATTTTATGTATTACAAAATGTCATGACAGTTTGTGATGTTGCAATATGTAGAGTAATTTTTCCTGTTTTTTTTTAAATCATAATTTTTATATGGTAAAATAATCATAATTTAAATTAATAATACAAGTATAATATTGTTTAATAATAATAAATTATAATTTATAAAATTAATTTATAATTATTAATTAAACATAATGTATAATTTTATATTATTGCCTATAATAATACTATATACTATAATTATAGTACTATAGTCTATATAATAATATAATAATATTATATGTGCGAATCCTCATATATGTCAACATTGACCAAAACCTTGATGTATATTATGTTAATCAGGCCATAGTCAGAAAAAAATGTTGGGGGGGGGGGGGGGCACTTAATTTTTTTTCATTAGCCTTTGAAATGCTAGAATATCTAATTATGACCCCTTTGTTCATAAAGTGTATCTATTACTCGTTTTATGACTGTATTATATTTATGTTAACAAGTATGGTATCTACATTGGCTACATTTTAATATAACAATGCATATTTAATATTATTGTAAACCATAGGTTAATGTATTCATCAATATTATTATCATTATATCAAAATGTGTTGTAAACAAAACATTCCATTTTTGGTTCGAATATTATTAAAATTTACTAACAAAAATACAAGACTATATTAGAACTGTTGAAAGCTGGTAGTTTTTTTGTGCAATTAGATCAATAAGCGGAAAAAAATAAACTTCCAGAAATCCAATTTTAATTTCGAAAAAAACATAACAATTTCTTCGCTTTTTGTGTGTTTTGTTGGAAGCGATTTTTTTTTTTTAGTAATTCAAAAGTAAAAATTAATTTTGAAAAAAAATTACTCTGGTACTATTATACTAATTAAACAATACTACAGATCATAAATCCATTTCCTACATAATCTAGAAAAGAGATTAAGGAATTCAAATATATGTTTTCAAAATTAAAATAGCCAAAAGGGCTTTTGGTACTGG
>NC_042495.1:94197929-94199597 GCF_005508785.2 Acyrthosiphon pisum
TGATTTTGATTTTTTTCTTCACCATTCGTTTGTAGCCGGTTTGTATTGGTTTGTAATCTAATTTTTTTCGTTTGTAGAGATTTAGTTTTTTTTTAAAATCAAAATTTTGGTGGGGGGGGCTGGGGAAATGCCCAAATTTTGAATTTTGAATTTTTTTTTTCACCATTCGTTTGTAGCCGGTTTGTATTGGTTTATAATCTAATTTTTTTCGTTTGTAGAGATTTAGTTTTTTTTTTAAGTCAAAATGTTGGTTCGGGGGCTGGGGAAATTCCCAAGTTTGGAATTTTTATTTAATTTAGATTTTTTATTCAACCTGGCTTTTATACTATTTAGATTTTTCAATAAAAAATGATTTTTTATTCAAATTAATTTTTTTTTATTCATATAAGACTTTTTAATCCGTTTTAGGATTTTTTTTCAACAAGGATTTTTTATTTAATTTAGATATATCAATAAATAATCGTCTTTTATTCAAATTATTTTTTTTATTCCTATTAGACTTTTTTATCCAATTTAGATTATTTTATCCGATTTAGGATTGTTTTTTACTTAACTGTTTTTTATTCAAATCAGTTTTTCTATTCAAATTACACATTTTTTTTATCTAATTTGGATTATTATTAAGCAAAGATTTTTTATTTAATTTAAATTTTTCAATAAAAATAGTTTTTTATTCAAATTAATTTTTTTTTCTTTCAATCCGGAAATAATTAATATTTTGTTATATTGTTGTCGTATATAGCTGTAAAATGACGCACGCTTCGCTCACGGACGAAGAAAGGCAATCTACGGGCATTCACAATAATCTCATACGATTGTCCATTGGTTTGGAATACTACCAGGACTTGATCGACGACTTAGAACAATTAATTCAAGCAAGCGGAGCCAAAGATAAATGTTAACGAATAAAACCAAATTATCAATAGATATTTTAAAATATAATATAGATAATAATAATTATATTAACCGATTAACATTAATGTAATTTGACACAAATAAAATATTTTTTTAAACTAAAACACGATTATTTTTGAACAGAAGCTTTTAGTGCTTGTTCGACATCGGCAATTAAATCTTCTTCGGATTCTAATCCCACGGACAAACGGATTAAATTGTCTGTAATATTTAATGCTACTCGTTCTTCTGCAGGAACTGAAGCATGAGTCATAAGTGCTCTGAAAATATAATGTATTATAATATTAATATATAAGTACATATAGTTGCAAAAAATATCTTTATTTAAAAAGAAAGTCCTTTTTACAATATTGGTATAATGTACTGCAGGAAGTTGTCTATGTCGCATCCACATAGTGAAACCACTCATTTCATGAACTGGATATCCAGTTAGTGAAATTTGTCCAGATCGTGAATTTTGACGAAACTACATTATATGGACATCCATTTCATGAAATGGACATTACCTATTTTGTGTACTTTGTGTAATTTTTGTAAAACAAAATTGTTATGTTATGTAGCAATAAATAATTATATTATATAATAGTATAGTCAATTATAGTCAATAAATTATATCATATTGCATTATTTTATTTTTCATAAATAATTATAACTATACTTTAATATATTGTTTTAGGAACAAAAATATACCAACTACATCATATTACATTACAAATATTTGTAATTTATTTTTTAGGATTGATTAGGACATTG
>NC_042495.1:94199804-94204223 GCF_005508785.2 Acyrthosiphon pisum
TTAAATTCATGAATTTTTATAACACTTAATTTAGTTACACTATTGTTTATATAATATAATATAGGTACGTATGGTTTATGAAAAGGCCCCCTTCCTTGGATCCGTCCCTGAGAATATTATTACTAGTATATACTAGTATTTATAATCAATGATATTATCTATATATAGAGAGTCGGTATAGCGATGCACAGCGATTTTTTTAGGGTTAACATAAAAAAGAAAAATGTCTAGAATCACAATACTACAGCAAAGATTATTATAATTTTCCAACCAAACCATTCCAAAATTACGATGAATTACAAAATATTAAATGTGGAAATTCGTTCAATCATCTGAACAACGTATTCGAAAAGTATCTATACTAAATTGGCTGTTATAATAAAATAGGTACAAATATTGATTATATATATTGATTCTCCTTCTCTACTTGCCCTAGTTACATTTAAAGTTCCACAGCGTTCCACCCGTTCTAATGCTATGTTTCATATACCATTTAGTTCCACCAATTACATGCAAAATGAACCTTTAAGACGTTTGATGTTGCATGCCAATGCGGACCCCACCTTTAACTTCCTTGATTTTTAATTGTATACACACTTACTATGTATTTTCTATTGTTTTTATTTACTATCATCATATTGTAAAAATTGTAATAACTTTTCTGCACATGTATATTTTAATTATAAAGGGCTCAGCCCGTAAATTCTTAATAAATAAATAAATAAATAAATAAATATGTATTATAATATATAGAGTAGCTGGTATTTTAAGAGTTTATAATGAGGTGTTCGTGAGAGTACGAGTCTAAATAAAGGAAATTTGATCATGACCCAGGATATATATTCGGGTGAATGGGAAGGGTGCAAAATCTATCTGTTGTAAACTTATAACTCATAAGTTCTAATTTAATTGACTTTAATTGTTTCAAGCATACATAAAAAAGTAATATTTAAATGGTGTGTGTGTCAATTTAAAATTGGTTCTTAAATATATAGTTTAAGTCAAGAACGTTCTCAAAAGAGGGAGGGTGTCATGGAATTTGAACCAGACCACCCCTACTGATGGGCAACGGCAACTGATTGGGGTAAATTAACAATGTCGTATAATTTTCTATAATATCTCGACAAATTATGAAAACTATCTATTTTTTTTAAATTATGTATGCAATTTCAATTTTGGTAGCGTTGTTATATTGCATTATGTATATAGTTATTTAGCCATCTGCGTCATTTTTAAATCAACACTCTCCCCCAACAATTTGAAAATTTTATAATATGCATAAAATTATTTAAAGCGTAAATAATACTTAGTTACCTAAATGCAAATGGGATTGATTTTGCGATCGTTTTTTTTCAGTTAAATAGGCTGGTAAAAACGTCTGCCTCCAAATTTAAAAAATGCAATGATACCACTGTGCCACCTTCCAAGTATATATGTATCAAAATATTTTAACAGTCCCTCTTCCACTCCCCCTATTGAATATGTCTGAACCCGCCTTTGGTTATTATAGGTATAATATAGGTTAACTTACGGATGATCAGCCAGACTCTCGAAACCACCGAGACTTTCAGCTAAGCAAAACACTTTGATGGCCTGCAAAAATCTAGTGGCTTCCCCGATGCCGCCTTTGATGTAAAACGACAACATGCCGCTGAAACCGCTGGCCTGGCTTAAAGCCACCTTGTGTTGGGGATGCGACGGTAAACCTGGGTACAGCACTCGTTCGACAAGCGGATGCTGTTCCAAGTACTTGGCCACGGCTAATCCGTTTTTCATGTGCTCCTTCATGCGCACATGCAGGGTTTTCAGGCCTCGGTTGACAAGGTAACAGTCGAAAGGCGACGACATGATACCGCACGCTGCAGAAAATGGCAAAGGCAATTAACAATAAATATATTCAATATTCATAAGTCATGTTTTATAATTTATTATGACAAATATTCTGTACGTCTTAATATAAATGTATGGTGAAAATAATAGGTGTCGCATGTGTACAAAATACAAATAGTACCTAAAATAATAAGTATCTATAATAATATGAACTATATTAAATAGAATACAATATACATTTTTGAATATTATTGTTAATCTCGCATTCTTTTAATATTGTATAGGTAGGCAACACTAATGTAAATGATATCCATTAGGCATTAAGACAGCGGGAACCGTGACGGGCGCGGGGAGTTGGTTTGTGGAGAACTTAGAAGGTCGGAGTACAGGTGTGTAGCCGCGATGACCCGAGGGACACTGGCATTATGTATTTTTTTAATAAAGGGTTACCGACTCCACTTACACCGTGCACATTTTTTGAGTAGTTACCAGTACTAGTACTTAATTACTTTTATTGCTTTTGAGTCCGATCTGAAACCGGTATTGCAATGGTTGTCGAGGATTATAAAAGTTAAATAGTAAAGTATAGTCTTATCGACTCTTGAGAACTTAACTGAAATCAGATAATTCAAGGTCTTTTGATTTTTCAAATGTAGTAGAAGTAGATACCTGTAACACTGATAACTGTAAATACGACTATACGACATAGCCATGGGAGAGGCCGAAGGGGAGTAAGACGCCACTATTGTCTATATTATCCGTACAAACAAATTATAATTGCATCATTAAATTATATTAGGTATATTAGGTTTTTTTTTAAATTTCCATTTTTAACGGCTATCTATGTTTCTGAAAAAGTTATAATAATTAGGTACGTATTTATACAATTTTCAATAATTCAATAGGTATATTACTTATTATAGGTAAGTATTTAGTATAGACTATATATGGGCTATAGAGGGTATTTAAAATATAATTACAATAACTCCCCCTCCCCCAAAAAAAATCTGCTTGTGAATATGAAATTTAAAATTTAAAATACATTCACCGCTCCGCTCAGAATTTAAAAGTAGTTTGAAAAAAATTTGGAAAAACGTTTTTTTTTAGATTACAAAAATGTAAACACTAAAAAAACAGATGTAGACACTATAGGTATATATTAATTTAATATATTATTATGAACTACAGTAGTACCAGACTAAAACATAATATTCACACGAATTAACTTATACGAATATAGGTACTTACAATTCTGAATGTAGGCTAGACGATTGTATAATTCCGTATCGTTTACGACAAGAGCACCCATTATGACGTCCGAATGACCATTCATGTACTTACTCAGTGAATAGAACACGATATCTACACCCAATTCGAGTGGTCTCTATGTATACAAATAACAAAACACAATATGTAAACGAATAAATCTATAATATCACGTGGCACGCGTATCGTCATTATCTAAACTCATTATGAGAAAAATATTTATATGGGTAATATGATAAATAAAAAGGTGGGTAAGTGGGTGTCGCTGTGCTGTACAGTAGGTTACAGGTAGGTCACTGTAATGGATGGTGTTAAATTTGAATTCAATGATATCATATCATTGTATACGAAAACCAATCTAAGCAGAGACGGTTTGTTAGCGTATGATATTACTATAAGTATATTTGTTGATATTTTTTATTTTATTTTATTTTTATTTTTATTGAATAAACGGGCGTGAGCCCAGGTTAAAATAATTAGGTGTACAATACAATCATACAATAACATAACATGAATAATATAACAAAGTATAAAATATAAAATTAAACTAAACAATGAATACAAAAATAAAACTATTAAAGGAACAACGGATACTCATTGGCTAATTTCATTATTCTCGTATATTATTGTGAACAAAGTAATTTTGCTAATCCTAACCTATTTACGTGGAACCTTGTTTTAAATTTTCAATCCTTAGCTATAAAAGTTGAACATTTTATACAATTTTAACTACAAAATAGTTATTAAATTTTAAATTCGATAAATTTTGTCGAAATTCGAACTTTAATGCTAATAAAAAAAAATTGTGCATATGTATTTTTAATATTTTTCAACTGTCTTCAAAACAATATATTAGGAGCCTTCTATTAAATTTTCAAGCTTTTGTACCCAACAAATAAAATTTTATAGATATTTATAGAATAAAAAACTAAAAAAATTGGAAACTGAAAATGTTCCTAAACAGCTCAAAATAAGTCAATTTTTTTTTGAAAAAAAAGCATGGTGTATAGAAAATGCTGATATAAACTCAAAATTTCAAGTATCTACGGTCATTTCTTTTAGAGTTACACCAAAAACCAAAATCGATTTTGCGTAAAAATTTCCGTTTTTCCTTAATTTTTCTTTTGTTTTTCACGGCGCTTTTGAAAACTACTGGAAAATTTTTACTTTTGACCCCCCAAAGTCTTATCAGAAAAGATACTGTTGAAGAAAATCCAAGTATGCGGTCTGAAAAGGTGATGACAAACACAAAAATACAAAAATTTAAAAATTTAAAAAAAACACATAATTGTAAAATCAATACATTCATTGTTTCACTCAGAA
>NC_042495.1:94206335-94211371 GCF_005508785.2 Acyrthosiphon pisum
GGCGCGACAGCCCCACTGTTGGTGCTTTGCATTTAGATCACCACCTATGATGTAGTTGTTGTTGAATGTGGAGAAAATTTCAGTAAATCTGGCCGGGGAGATTTTGTGTTTTGGTGGACAATAAACAGCTGCGAAAGTGATAGGGATATTATTAAGTAACAGAGATATTGCGCAGGATTGGATATCGTCGGATATGAAGTTTGGGAGTGGTATGTATTTAAGTGAAGATTTTATATATATTGCTGCTCCTGCATGTGCAGTGTTGTCTGGGTGGTTTGCACGGTAGGAATCGTAACCAGGGAGATTGACATATGAGTTGGAGGTGAAGTGGGTTTCAGATATAAGGACAATGTCAATTCTTTTTTCTTGAAGGGTGAGGAGAAGTTCATTAGTGTGATTCTTTAGTCCGTTAGCATTCCATAAAAGGGTGAGGAGAGAGTGACTCAGAATCTAAAATGATTTATTACGAATTGTATGATGACTATAAAAGTGTAACTATGAGCAAACAATAATATACAAGACTTCGTAAGCCAATTCTTTCTTTACTTATCAACATAAATATTAAAAAAATCTAATTATTAGCTTTTATAACCTCCTATAAAACTCTTACAAAAGCATTTTTAGATTTTGAGTGGAACGATGAATGTATTGATTTTACAATGATGTGTGTTTTTTTTTTTTTTTAAATTTTTTTTTTTGTGTCTGTCATCACATTTTAGGACAGTAAAAGAGCTTGGATTTTCTTCAACAGTACCATTTCTGATAGGAAAGTGAATCTATAATAGGTATGTCTAATGATTACCAAATCCGTGTTAATTATCGCAGAATATGATTGAATAAAATTTTACATTTGTAACCATTTTAGGCCTTTAGGACCATTCAATGTCCAGTTAAGTGTCGGTTAACTTTAACCGGACATTATAAGAACAGCCCCATTCGACTAAACTATGGATTGTGTACTAGTCAAAACTTAAAAGCATCAAGTATCAATACGCCATTTGTATCGTGCTGATTTTATTATATTTTTTAACATTTAAAACTAGATGGTGCTAAAATAAAAAAATTAATTCAGTTTACTAATGATTCAATTTATCTTACTCATTAGGCCAGGGTAAAAAGGTAAAACACATTTAAAAGAAAAGTATTTGAAAGTATCTGTGAATACTTTTTAAAAGTAATTTTTACAAGACTGTGTACGGCAGAGTAACATCCACTTATCCACTTTTTATTATTGCAATACCTCATGGATTATAATATAAATTATAAATAGTATAAACACAATTTATAGGTGATAGTTAATCACAATATAAATTGGTGTAAATACACTGAAATGGGTAGGTACTGACGTACTGTATATAATAGGTCACGACTCGTAAAGAAGGAAGGTACAATTTATTTTGAAATTTTAATGTCTATACCTAGCGAAACCATGGCCAAGCGCGCCAGGCGGTGGTTTTGTACAGCCATTGCAGGGTATTCACGGAATAGATCGCATCTGCGGATAGCCTTTATAGCTGGGAAAAAAATGATCACAAAAAAAAGAAGTCCACGGCCGGGTCATTCCCACCTCGTCCTGACGAGGTGGTACCCTCATAGGCTACTGAACTATGTTGGACTGCCCAACGTCCCACGGTTAGCCTGAAATTTCCCATGTCCTCGAGGTATCGCGGCGATTAGAATATGCCGGCACTGATAGTCTTTCACCTTATCCCACAAATCGGTATAGGGTGCGGCGGCTGGCTACCGTGTGTCCTAATCATGTCCTACACTCCTACCGATATCGAATTAAGATTGAGACATCGAAGGGATTCTACCACGCCTATCCGGAGGGGTGGTAAGGTTAGGTGGTAAGATGTACTTACTTACATGTGTAATGTATATATACAATATACATTTTAAGTGAATTTAAAATACTATATAAAATTATAACTAGGTATTATAGTTATTATACATTACAATTATATGAAATATGTGATTTAATGTTACGTTTACTTATTTACTTGGAAATAAGGTGTCTGGAACGTGTTGTCGACAACTATGATGATGTCTTTTCGTATGTTATGGACAATCGTCGAAATCGATTTCAAGTCTACAACTCTCATGCATGGGTTTGTAGGGCTCTCCATCCACACCAACTATGTAAACACACGATTAAACTTTTTTTAGACGTTTAGACATAAAATACCTGTATAATAATATAAGTACCAGTCAAATAAAAAACACTATAAATAAACATTGCAGAAAACGAATTAAATGTCAAGTACAAACATATTTTTTATACATATATTCGTGCTCTGTTACCATTATATTATTATTATTGTTATTATTATGACCTGTGTACTGAATGCAAAATTAGTTCATTCATAAAATAATAACTCAATTTATTTGATATTTTAAAATCCACTTAATAACCACTTGATTGGACACGCGGTAAATACAATTATAGATAAATGACGCGTACCCTCGTATCAACAAGAATACTGAGTATAATATATTAATGTACCTACTATAAATAATAAATATTATCTTTATGGTAGCTACTGCCAGTATATTGGTATAAAAAAAATTATTTTGTAAAATACACCCATTTAACGTGAGGTACCTCCCACCAAACCAATATCAAACAGATTCACATAGGACATAATAATCCTATATATTGGCTAGAACAGTTGAACTCATCCTATTACATGCTATTGTTATATAAACACCTATATGTTAGTGGGGTTTGGCGCCACACGCACATGTTAAATGTGTATACAATGGTAATAATTATAATAGGATTATACAGATTAATTATTATAAAATTTGACAAAAAATTCAAACTCAGACACCCAGTACTTATCTACAATCTACCTACACTATTATTTAGTTTCATTTTATAGATAAAAATATTTCTGTACTTCTGTATTAGGTATCTAACTAAAATTAAAATTCAGGGGTAGTTTTTTTATATTATTAGCTGATAATGTTATGAACAAAAGACGATAAATTAGATTAATAATTGTTCTCATCTCAATCAACTCATGTGAACTTAAATTAAATAAACTAAATTATTATAGTGTTTCGTACAATCATCACAGACATTACAATAATTAATCATAATATTAATACAACGAGAATTTGGTTTTAATTTATCCTCATTTATTTATGTAGGTATACGGTGAATCTAATTATATTTTTGTTTCTAATAGGTATTTCAATCATTAACGAATCTGTTTTATAATGTTAAAAATACTATTAATATATTTTTTTAATTAAATAAATAATATTACTCAATTTGTAGTACCTATATACCTATAATAATATCAACAATATAGGTATACTTAGTTAATTATAAACAGTTGATTACTTGATTATAATTTTTTTTTTAAGTATTAAATGTGATTCATTAAATAATAATAAGGTAGGTGGGGGATGGAGTAGTCAAGCGGACCAAGGCGTCGGTTGCGACGTATACTGTCGCCGGTTCGAACTCGGCAACGGGCGGCATTTTTCTTCCGGCAGTCACGGTGTCCAGAGAGATAGGCCGCCATCGCCCACTCGGGCATGGCAGATACCTACAGGTGTCCACTTAAAAATTCTACCAAAACAAACACACACGTGTTCAAAACCTACATACCCTTCCCCACAGTTCACAGGCTAATGACCTCAATTATCGAAGCCTCAACCCAAAACAAAAAAAAATAAGGTAGGTATGTAACGCGTGCTAAACAAAAGGATATTTTGAGTTCATTGCAATTGATGACATTAAATATTGATACATGTATTTACCCTAGTGAATTACAATGTCTTTCCAACGATGAGGGAGAATATGTTTTTTTCACATTTGTAGAAAATAAATTAATATAAAGCTTAAACTGAATTGGATTAAAACCATATTATTATGCCTACCTTCGACTTGAGAAATGTAATCAAATATTACATTTTGTAGGTATCTTAAAAACATGCTGAAATGTTGTTTTAACTTATAATAATATGACATATCGAGGGGAAAATATGTAAACGTGTTTGAATGATCGACGTATTGTTATATATATCATATAATGTGTATTATGAACATACGTACAAATCGTTATAGAGGTAGGTACCTACGTAAAAATCGTGAGAAAATGTATAAACCTTTGAACTTCAATAGGTCGACACAAGGTCAACTACACGGTGGTTATGAGATTGGAATGATATATAGATACTACCTATCGTAGTAAGTAAGTATATAAGTATGTATCAAATGTATTTAAATCACACGGTACATTGTTCAGACGAATATTAAGCGTTAATATAATATTTCGAATATCTGCGTCCTACATAATATATCAATAAACTTTTATAATAGGTATATATAAATATAATTTATCACACAATAAGTGCTGATCAAGTGATAAATTTGAACGCGCAGATACCATGCATTATTTTTAGAATATAGCTTTCTTGAATTGGTCATTTTTTTACAATGGAAATGTTATCATGTATAGCCCCCCATAAACTATATAGTGCTACTCTATGGTATAGCCTATAGTATGGCTGGGTTATCTATTATTTAGATTTTATAATAATTATTTAACCTTATTTATACGTATAGCGGTAACTGTCTTAGTCTATAACTCCAATATTGTATTTCCAAACATCAAATCGATATTACTGTTTTTCATACCTACAGAAAATATATGATAAGTGAATAGAAGTTCTCTGCAGGTTAGGTTAACCATGGTGTGGCGACGATTGTCCGAATCTTGATCACCCTCCCACCTACCTTCAAACCTACCTATCCTCTTCAAATATGCTACCAATACAGAAGTTTTGTATACGCGCTTCTAGCAGGTCAAGTGCTGACATGCATTGGCAATATAGCGCAAGTTTTATGTGGGGACCATACATATATTATATAGAAAACAATGTTGTTTTATATATCTAAGGCGGGGACTAAAGTCCCTACCTCATAATATTTTCTAAAAATGACAAAAGTACCTATATATGCTAGTATATACTAAGTTCTAAAATTTGAAATGAGGGAGCGAAGGACGTAAGTTATAAGTCCC
>NC_042495.1:94213639-94214819 GCF_005508785.2 Acyrthosiphon pisum
CAGACTAATTACGTTGGTCGTCGAATACTTAGATCTAATAACAAAAAAAAAACGACAATAAACGCACATAGGTACTTAAAGTTTTCACCAATTGTTTGTATAAGCATTTCTATAGATACCAGGGACGGATCCAGAAATTTATCAAGGGAGGGGGGTAATTAAAATGTATCCAACAGATACTATTCATACTTAATAACATACTTCTTAATATCATTATTTTGAATTTATTCTTACAAACTATTGTACCCAGACTAGAGTTTTCAGGTTCATCAAGCAGATTTCCGTCATCTCTATGACCTCTAAATAGTATGTTTTGTTTACCCATAGTTATAATAATAGTATCAACGATTGGTAATAATCGTGAACGATTTTCCTCAAGGAACTTGTTTTAACCTATTATGATCACTATATCATTATATAGTATTTCCATGTCTTATAAGTGTTCCATCTTTTCCTATAAGTTTAGAAAAGGAAACAAGAGGATATTTTACTAAATTGCCTGCTTCGCTGTTACATTTATAAGCTCCCATTTGTTTATTTAAAACGAATAAGGTTACATATTACAAGTTACGTACTAAAATATGGCACTGGAATAAATTCGAAAACACTGAAATTTAGACGAGTAGTGGGGCTGGGGTGACGGTGAATTTTAAGTATTTTCGATTGACGCCGAACGAAGATCGTGCAAATTTTAAAAACGGTCGTACAAATTCATACAAATTACTTACTAAAACATGGCACTGGAATAAATTCGAAAACACTGAAATTTAGACGAGGGGTGGGGCTGGGGTGACGGTGGTTTTTAAGTATTTGCGATTGACGCCGAACGAAGATCGTACAAATTTTTAAAACGGTCGTACAAATTACGTGCTAAAAGATGGTATAGTTTTGATCATTATTTTATAATTTTTAACCTTGGGTGGGGCTGAAATCGCATCACCCCAGCCCCACCTATTATTTTTTGTTAATAACGGGTAAACCGAGACCGTAAAAATTTTGAAAATTATCATACAAATTACGTACTAAATAATGGTAAATGAAATTTTCAAAAATTCCAAATGGGTGGGGCCGGGGTGATGTACGTGTTATAATCGTTATAACGATATGTAACGCTGGATAGAACTAGTATTTCTCACAAGTAACAATGTAATCATTTTTTATAAAATAAGCTCAAGGGGGG